>NC_088791.1:359203907-359216907 GCF_011386835.1 Chrysemys picta bellii | reverse complement strand
ACAACCAAGTTCAGGATCTAATCGAGCTGTATCCTCTCTGTACTGCTGTACGGTTGCGAAACATTGGGACTGCGCCACTCAGAGTGGGCAAAGCTGGAGGCTTTCCACATAAAATGCCAACGTTGTATATTGGGCATAGAGTGGAACGACTTCATTTGTAAAGCAGATGTTTATGGTCGCTCCGGTCTACAGACTACTGGGGCCATTGTTCGCAGATGGCGTCTTATGCTTTTCAGACATGTCGCGAGTATGCCACAAGACGTTCCGGCGAACGCCGTTCTTTGAGTGGCTCGTAACATCTGAGAGACAATTCCACCAATCAAGGGGTGTAGGCAGCCCAAAGGTAGGCCCCCTATTACATGGGTGCCTCAAGTCTATTCCGACGTTGGGCTCTCAGCCCGTCAAGCACAGGAACGGATCAATGGTGAACAATTGCTACGGCCGACCGTTCGGCTAAGCGTTGAAGAAGTATGGATTTAGGTACCTAACTTTTGACATCCATGTTTGAAAGTGCTGGCCCAAGTGTAAAGAAAAGTGAGATTATATAATGTCAATGGATGGAGAGATGAAGGGTTTTATGTAACTGTCCAAGGGGAACTAGAGGCCTGGATCATACGAACAGCCATATTGGATCAGACCAGTGGTCCATCTAGCCCAACATTCCATCTTCTGACAGTGGCCAGTGCCAGATGCTTCAGAAGGAATGAACAGAACAGGGCAATTTATCAAGTGATCCATCCCCATCATCCAGATTCCATCTCTTCCTACAAGGTCACAAAGACTGTATCAGAGATGGGAGGCTAATCAGAAGAAAGGGAAAAGGTCATTAATGCCGTGGCTGATGTAATGAACCAGCTATCTTGCAACTCGTCCCATTATGGAAGGAAGACAGAGACGTGAGAGCAAATGCCCTTGGTTTTACAGTCTTGTCACCTTTTTGTTTAGCTGGAGCCAGTAGCCGTCATTCTGCTGAGTACTGGGGTCACTTAAACTCATCCCCAGCTGCCTACATCTCATGGGGAACAATGCAGGTAATTACCACAGGATCATGCAGGCACTGGCTTCGGGACTGGAGTGGTGGCTCAGCTGACCTCCTCCAGTCACCAACTTCTCTGTGGGAACTCAGGGCCCTCCTGAGTCCCATCCGTGGCTTTGGGAAGGGTCAGGGCCACCCAAGAGATCTCTGTCAGGAGCATTTTCCCTCTCCTCCTGGCCAGTCAAGCAGCAGAGCAGGTTCCTGAATCTAGCTCCTAGGGTCTGACGTGACTGGTTTCTGCCACCATCCCGAACTTGCTGAATGGCCCGTGAGACACTGACACGGTCAGAGGAATCCGGATCTTGCTGCAGGCCACTGAGAGCTGAGACAGAGAGAGGAAGCTCAGGTCAAAACACATATCGTATTAGCATGCCCTAGCACCTGCACCATGGGCCTCTGTATCTTCCACAGGGGCGGCTCTATGTTTTTTGCCACCCCAAGCACGGCAGTCAGGCGGCCTTTGGTGGCATGCCTGCGGGCGGTCCGCTGGTCACGCGGATTCAGCGGCGTTTCTGTGGGTGATCTGCCGGTCCCGCGCCTTCAGCGTACCTGCCGCCGAATTGCCACCGAGGCTGCGGGACCGGCGGTCCTCCCGCAGGCATGCCGCCGAAGGCTGCCTGACTGCCGCCCTCACGGCAACTGGCATGCCGCCCCCCGTGGCTTGCCGTCCCAGGTACGCACTTGCTGCGCTGGTGCCTGGAGCCGCCCCTGATCTTCCACAGCAACTAACTCCTCCCAGATGCTCTGGACCCACCAGGGCTATCAGTGTCATCGCCATCTGATAACCCCTTAAGTCCTCAGTGACATCTGCCCTTGGCAGCACCATCTTCCACTGCATTCTGGGGCATCCACCTCCTTAGCACCATCTCCCTGACACATGCCAGGGCCTCTCACCCTGCCTGGCATTTACTTTCTCCTTGTAAAACCTTCTGGCACCTGGAGATGGAAGTGACGCCTGACATCAGAGAAAACAAAGCTGGGACTGATGTCCAGGCTCTCTCAACAGCTACCTCTGGCCACGTCTAAACTGAACTCAATGCAGCAGCGTGGCGGGGGAGTTGCACTTTTTCCTAGACTGGTTCACAAGTGGGAGGGATAGCTCAGTGGTTTGAGCATTGACCTGCTAAACCCAGGGTTGTGAGTTCAATCCTTGAGGGGGCCATTTAGGGAACTGGGGTTTAAAAAACAAACAAACACTCTCTGGGGATTGGTCCTGCTTTGAGCAGAGGGTTGGATTAGATGATCTCCTGAGTTCCTTCCAACCCTGATATCCTACAAGGAGCATGAGCTCTCCTTCCACATGCAAACACAGCCATGTGGCAACTACTTACACTGAAGTATCAGCTCCTTCTCTTGCCTGACCATGGCGGGCTCTGAGCTTTGAACAGTGCAACCTGGAACATACAATGGAAATGAATCTTGCAGGAGTTTTCACCTCCCCTGGGGCTACCTTTTAAAAAATGTCAGTCTTTCCAACAAGCAAAACAGCTTTCAAGTAGTCCCTGGGATAATCAGACAAGTCCACAAGCTCCAAGACAAAGAGGCTCATGTCTTGGAAGATACAGAGAGCCTGATTGCCAATGGCTATGGTATTGCTGCAGTCCCACAGGGATTCCAGTCGGTGGAGCTGGAGGGTAGGGCTGTAATTTGCTCCAGGCCTTTTGATATAATCCCCAGCCCAACTGCCTCAAGGGCAGGAAATCTAGACACTAGGATCCCAGGGGGTTAATTCTTGCTGCTAGTGCCCTCCAAGCAGAACACGGGACAACCTCTCAGATAGAAGTTGCTTAAGAAAAGTCGTGGTTACCGATAAAGATGACTGCTGCCCGTCGTATTGGAGCCTGGGGGCTTTGGAGGTGATCCAGACATTGGAGCAAGATGTCAGATACGTTCTTGAGCTTCAGCACCTAGGAATAGAAACCAAAGAAGCTTCTTGTTGCTGGGGCCGCAGGGTGAGGAGAAGAGAGATTTCATCTGCTTGGCTTGGAGGGGTGGGAAGAATGCAGCTCCCATCTCCATGTACCCTGGAGGCGACCATCTACATGCCAGGCAGTCATTAAATGACCATTTCAAAGTGTCACCAGACACATTGCTGGTGTCTGAGCTGCTGGCACTGCAGGGCTGGAGCCTGGCACTAGAGAACACTGAAGCCTGGTTATATGGGCTTCATCTGGGGAGGACAATAGAGAGGGTGCAGAGCATAGGAAATACGGTGCAGAAGTGGGCAATGGGCTGGGGTAAGGTAAAAAATGGGGACATCCAGTTTCCTGTAGGATTTGGAAGGCATTTTTGCCATCAACTGATTCTTTATGTTCTGAGCTTTCACCTCCGTACTGAACTCCTGGCCAGGTCTGGCTGTTCAGATCTGACAGGCACTGGGAGGAGTGGGGGAACTGGGTGCTTCTAAGAGGAAGCCAGAGTGCAGTATGCTAGTACTAGACATGCAATCAGAGCAGTGAGTGAGGGAACACGTTTCCGGTCCCACATCTAGAAGCAGCACTCACGAGAAGCCGATTGTTCACTTACAGAGTGCTGGCAGATCTTGTCCACCACCTGGGGATGGGTGTGCCAAGCTTTCTTGCTGTTAATCTGCTTAGGACAAGACCATCCCAGGAGCTGAAAACACCCAGCCAAGGCTTTCTGACACCTCTGCAACACAAGATGGGACAAGGAGAGTTTGCATCATGAGAAGAGCTGGAATCTGTGGTCACTCTGCAGTGAAAAGCCAGCTGAAATGATCAATGAGGGAAAGGAATGTGGGGGTCACATGGTATCCTGCTGACCCTTGGTCTCTCTTTGTTGCTATTAGTGGAGGCTCCTGGAGTTTGATCTTCATGGTGGCTGCAGTTCAGTGACTTAGGAAGTGGCTGCTGGGAGCCATAAAAACATAGATTCATAGATTCTAGGACTGGAACGGACCTCGAGAGGTCATCGAGTCCAGTCCCCTGCCCGCATGGCAGGACCAAATACTGTCTAGACCATCCCTGATAGACATTTATCTAACCTACTCTTAAATATCTCCAGAGATGGAGATTCCACAACCTCCCTAGGCAATTTATTCCAGTGTTTAACCACCCTGACAGTTAGGAACTTTTTCCTAATGTCCAACCTAGACCTCCCTTGCTGCAGTTTAAACCCATTGCTTCTGGTTATATCCTTAGAGGCTAAGGTGAACAAGTTTTCTCCCTCCTCCTTATGACACCCTTTTAAATACCTGAAAACTGCTATCATGTCCCCTCTCAGTCTTCTCTTTTCCAAACTAAACAAACCCAATTCTTTCAGCCTTCCTTCATAGGTCATGTTCTCAAGACCTTTAATCATTCTTGTTGCTCTTCTCTGGACTCTTTCCAATTTCTCCATATCTTTTTTAAAATGCGGTGCCCAGAATTGGACACAATACTCCAGCTGAGGCCTAACCAGAGCAGAGTAGAGCGGCAGAATGACTTCTCGTGTCTTGCTCACAACACACCTGTTAATACATCCCAGAATCATGTTTGCTTTTTTTGCAACAGCATCACACTGTTGACTCATATTTAGCTTGTGGTCCACTATAACCCCTAGATCCCTTTCTGCCATACTCCTTCCTAGACAGTCTCTTCCCATTCTGTATGTGTGAAACTGATTTTTCCTTCCTAAGTGGAGCATTTTGCATTTGTCTTTGTTAAACTTCATCCTGTTTAACTCAGACCATTTCTCCAATTTGTCCAGATCATTTTGAATTATGACCCTGTCCTCCAAAGCAGTTGCAATCCCTCCCAGTTTGGTATCATCCGCAAACTTAATAAGCATACTTTCTATGCCAACATCTAAGTCGTTGATGAAGATATTGAACAGCGCCGGTCCCAAAACATACGCCTGCGGTACCCCACTCGTTATGCCTTTCCAGCAGGATTGGGAACCATTAATAACAACTCTGAGTACGGTTATCCAGCCAGTTATGCACCCACCTTATAGTAGCCCCATCTAAATTGTATTTGCCTAGTTTATCGATAAGAATATCATGCGAGACCATATCAAATGCCTTACTAAAGTCTAGGTATACCACATCCACAGCTTCACCCTTATCCACAAGGCTCGTTATCCTATCAAAGAAAGCTATCAGATTGGTTTGACATGATTTGTTCTTCACAAATCCATGCTGGCTGTTCCCTATCACCTTACCACCTTCCAAGTGTTTGCAGATGATTTCCTTAATTACTTGCTCCATTATCTTCCCCTGCACAGAAGTTAAACTAACTGGTCTGTAGTTTCCTGGGTTGTTTTTATTTCCCTTTTTATAGATGGGCACTATATTTGCCCTTTTCCAGTCTTCTGGAATCTCTCCCGTCTCCCATGATTTTCCAAAGATAATAGCTAGAGGCTCAATACCTCCTCTATTAGCTCCTTGAGTATTCTAGGATGCATTTCATCAGGCCCTGGTGACTTGCAGGCATCTAACTTTTCTAAGTGATTTTTAACTTATTCTTTTTTTATTTTATCTGCTAAACCTACCCCCTTCCCATTAGCATTCACTATGTTAGGCATTCCTTCAGACTTCTCGGTGAAGACTGAAACAAAGAAGTCATTAAGCATCTCTGCCATTTCCAAGTTTCCTGTTACTGTTTCTCCCTCTTCACTAAGCAGTGGGCCTACCCTGTCTTTGGTCTTCCTCTTGCTTCTAATGTATTGATAAAAAGTCTTCTTGTTTCCCTTTATTCCCGTAGCTAGTTTGAGCTCATTTTGTGCCTTTGCCTTTCTAATCTCGCCCCTGCATTCCTGTGTTGTTTGCCTATATTCATCCTTTGTAATCTGTCCTAGTTTCCATTTTTTATATGACTCCTTTTTATTTTTTAGATCATGCAAGATCTCGTGATTAAGCCAAGGTGGTCTTTTGCCACGTTTTCTATCTTTCCTAACCAGCGGAATAGCTTGCTTTTGGGCCCTTAATAGTGTCCCTTTGAAAAACTGCCAACTCTCCTCAGTTGTTTTTCCCCTCATTCTTGATTCCCATGGGACCTTACCTATCAGCTCTCTGAGCTTACCAAAATCTGCCTTCCTGAAATCCATTGTCTCTATTTTGCTGTTCTCCCTTCTACCCTTCCTTAGAATTGCAAACTCTATGATTTCATGATCACTTTCACCCAGGCTGCCTTCTACTTTCAAATTCTCAACGAGTTCCTCCCTATTTGTTAAAATCAAGTCTAGAACAGCTTCCCCCCTAGTAGCTTTTTCAACCTTCTGAAATAAAACATCTCCACTTGTGTGTCCATTGAAGGCCAGGGAACTTGCTTGGGTAAGCGGGGAGGGCTGAGATTTTTCACTTTTGGGAGGCGGCTGTGGAGACAGACCTAGCAGGAGAGCTGGAGCAGTCAGGGCCTGCTGCACCAGGGAGCACATGGCAGTGGGACTCACCTTGCCCACGTCAGGGTCCTCGTCCTGTAAGTGAAGGAGCAGTGGGACCAGGCTGCGGGTCACTTCCTCCTGCAGCAGGGGCTTCTGCCTCCTCGTCACTGTGTTAAGCAACTTCGTAAAGAGCATGATGGCAGCAGAGCGCACCTGGGGTCTCACCTGTGATGGACACACAACCATGAGGGGATCTCACCGAGGGAGCTTCACACTCTCCTTACAGGGTGAGCTCGGCACAATGCAAACCACAGATAGGGGCCAGTCTGACTAATAACTCCATGGTCTGCCCACCAAGAGGGCACCCATTTGCAGAAAGGTTTGGGTGGAGGGGCAAACAACACAGGTTAGGACAGTGGTTCCTAAATTTCCCTGGAGGCCTCCTGTAAGTGCTGACTCCATCCACAGTGAAGGGCTCTTTGGAGGGTTTCTTTAATGGGTTCAACACTTTCATAGTTTCATAGCATTTAAGGGCCATTCATTCATCTAGACTCCAAAGCACAGGACATTACATTTCACCCCATGACCACTACATTGAGCATGTTAACTTGAGTTAGATTAAAGCATATCAGTCCTCAGGAGACCAAACGGTTGCATGCCACACACAGAGAACACGAGAGACCAAGGTGTCACCAATGCCTGAGGCCCAGGCAATGGCTCGGAACTGATCAGGTCAGATATGCCACCACTACGACTCCAGAGTCACAACACTGCCTGGCTGGGGATGGGCAGGTCAAGAGCCCCTGACTTACAGCATCGAGTAAGGGGATTAGCTTCCTGGCCACGCTGGTGCGCTCGCTCCCATCCAGGCTCTGCAGAAGGTTCTGAACAGCTGAGATGGCCTCCAGAATACTCCCATCATCCTTCTCATCCGAGCTCCAAAGGATGGCAGGCAGCAGGGCCTTGACTTGTTCCACCTACACACACACACACAGGGGGGCTCATCAGATCTCCCAGCCCTCCAGTGAGTACAAGCCACAGTGCCAGGGCTGTGTTTATTCTACCCCGTGGCACCAAGTCAGAAAGAAGCTCCGTCTCCATAGTCGGAGGCGTGGTGCTTTAGAATCGATGGGGATGCCTGGCGAGGCAATCAGTGAATCCTAACCCTGTCCCAGGTCGTTCTGGTGTAGGGTGGGCAAAGCTGTGGTTTGCTTCGGGGCTTTTCTCTCTTTTCTACGTGCTATTCATTATTATTATAGCAGATGCTGGCAGCAATCTCCATAGTTAAGGCTGGTACACAGTTTCCATTCTAGTTGCTCCTTTTGATACGCTCCTAAAAACATTCCCTTTTTGGATGGAAATGTTCCATGCTGTCTCCCCAGTCAATTGTGATTTTTTCCTGGGGAGATTGCGTCTCTGAGCTGTAGGACAGTTTTTCCACTTACAAACAAACAAACGAAAACTTCTAGCCACCTTCTTTTCCCATGCAGACAATCCCCCAAATGGTGAAACTTGGGGAAAAAATCAAACCTGGCCCATGGGGAGTCCTAGGTGAGAGCTGAACCCTCTGCAAAGTTGGAGAAACTTGGACCTGATAGTGCAAGGCATTGAAATATCATTTGGGGGCAGGGTCACAAACACTCTTTAAGAGAGTGCTCTGCCTCTCTCAGGGCCGGAGACTTTGGGGGCAGCCAGCCCCATGCATTAATCAGATGCAGCGGAGGAGGAGAGAACTATTTTGGGCTGTCAGGAAGGAAGGGGAAGCAGGAGCAGGGGGGAGTGGCTCCTAGAGTACCCTGGGAGGGAAGGCAGGGGGAATCTGATGGGGGAAAAGGGTCTCCAGGGAGGAAGCCTTGGGAAGCAGTCCTCCCCCAAGAGAACAAAGAACTCCGCAGAGCCTGGGGGCAAAGAGCTCGCAGAAGGGGTGCCCAGGAAGGGGGCCAAAGTTAAGTTTTCTTATGTTTACTAAGGACAGGGTGGAACCTTTGTTGAGTGAGCTCAGAAGAGGAGATGTGGTAATGGCAGAAGATCCTGTTTCTGATTTTTAGTCTGTTGGACATTGTCAGGTTTGATTCTGAGGGTTTTATCTTTGGCCTTCAAAGGCTTGTTTGTCTTAATATATGAGCCTGAAAAAGGGTGTTATTGAACGAGGTATTTGTGAAGTCAAGCCGAGGAGGGGGAAACTGAGGCAGTGCTGCAATGTTGGGTCTTGTCACTGGAGGGGGCTATAAGATAGGGCCCTGTGTGCTCGCTAAGGTCTTTAGACCAATCAAGGTCTTCCTTGGTGACAGCACCAGGATTGGTCTCTCCAAGAAGGAACAGGAATGCTGCTGGGGTAACTTGCATGCGGGAGAATTAGGGTTACCATATCTGAACTTTCAAAGAGAGGACACTCCATTGGGGGGGGGTAGCCCCGCCCCTAGCCACTCCCTCCCACTTCCCGCCCCCTGACAGCCCCCCCAGAACCCCCGACCCATCTACCCCCCCTGCTCCCTGTCCCTGACTGTCCCAACCCCTCTCCACACCCCTGCCCCCCTGACAGCCCCCCAGAACTCCTGACCCATCCAACCCCCCCCCCGCTCCCTGTCCCCTGACTGCCCCCCTTCTCCAACTCCCCGGCCCCCTTACCGTGCCACTCGGCTTAGAGCAGGTGTCTGGCTCCACGCCCCAAGGTGCGCCCCGCCCGAGTGCTGCCGAGCGGCGTGCTGAGGCTGTGGGGGAGGGGGGGAAGCAGGGGAGGGGCTTTGGCTGCCGAGGCCCCAATGCGAGCGGCGCTCGGCCGCCCTGTCAGCCGCTTTTCGGTTGATAAATAGCCGACTGGGGGGAAATCCTGGACATTTTTAGATTTTTAGAAATCCCCCCCGGACGGCTATTTAAAGAGTGAAAAGCCGGACATGTCTGGGGAAACCCGGACGTGTGATAGCCCTAGGAGAATGATAACGTCCACCTGAAATCCAAGCAGTAAAATCCCATCTAAAATACTCTCCGAGGAAAGATCTACATTGAGGGGCCGCTGTGATCCCCGTTCCTGCTGGGGAAATGGAGGCACCGAGAGGGTCAGCAAGTCAGCAGCAGAGGTGGGCTCAGAACACTGTGCCTCACTGCCTGCCCAGAACTCAGTCCACTGGGTCACAGCCACCCCGTTCGTTTTCCAGTTAACCAAGCCTGGGCTCTCACCTTCCCTGGTTGGGTTGCCAGGATGCCGAGTCCTCTTAGACCAAGTGAACGGAAAACTGGGCTGGGGTGTTTTGTCCACTCCTCGAGACGGTCCAAAGTGTCTGGATGTGGGAGCTTCTTGGCCTCTTTGTAATGCAGAAGCTGAAAACAACACAGAGCGAATCAGCAACAGGGTGCTTACCGGAAAACTTTGTGTGTCGGTTCTGTGGAGAGGCATCATAACCTCCATGTTGTACCGTCCATTGCTATACATCAGCCCCACTTTGTGTGTGACACCCAGTCCTCCCCCTGACTTCCTGGGGCTTTGACTGGCCGTTAGCACTAGACTCCGCCATAGGCGTTAGCAGAGCTGCTCTACCCTCCAGGAGAACATGTAGGGCAACAAAATGTTCAGTGACCGTTTGTATGGCGGACTCTTGTGCATCTGGGGGTTTGCCAAGAGCAGCCGAATCCCTCGTGGTGACCCTGTGAAGCAGAACAAGCCGCTCTGAGATCACGCGAAAGCTGGGACTGAGAAATCAAACCCCTGAGTTGAAATCCTGACCCCACTGAAGTCAGTGGAAGTTTTGCCATTGATCGCAATGAGCCCAGGATTGGACTCCTGGTGAGGAGAGAATTAAACCCCATCCCTTAATGAGTTAGATGAGGAGACAATCCCTGAAAACTGTCAATAGGAACTAGCCAGACAGAAACCGAGGAAATGGGGAGGACAACTTAGCGATGGACTATAGAGCTACCTCATTCCTGGTGATGTGCCTCTAACTAACCCATCCAATAGAGAAGGTTAAAGATTGCTCACCACATTCAGAGCTAATGATCCTGCATCTGGGGGAGCTTTTACCATGATCCTCTCTCCTCCATACCCACTCTCAATGCCCCTCTTTGCTTTTCCTTAGTGACTTCGCAGGGAGGAACCTTTCATGGACCTGCAGAAAGGCTGATGCCGACAGGAGACCCAGCTGCCCTTCGAGAGAGTCCAGGCTGATGCTGTTCTACAGAACCTTAGTTTCTTGGATATTCCCATCAGGCTCCTGATTACAACTTTGGAGCAACCAATGATCCCCTAAAGGATCCATCTCAGATTTTACACTGAGCGTGCTGGGACAGGACTGGGGGAGCCTAGTCAGTGCTGCATGGACACCTGGCAATGTGGACATGACCAATAAAGCTCATCGTTTATGTAGCGCAATAATGAGTCTCAAAGGCTTGATTTGAGGAGTTGCTCACTCATCTAGGACACAAGACCCAATTGCTCTCATCAGCTAATGAAACTTACTTCTACAAAGAAGGCCATCATGGTCAGCCTGTGTTTCTTATCACCTCTGTCGAGGAGCGGGATCACTAGGTCCAGCAGCATCCTTGTGGTCTCAGGGCAAGCACAGTGCACCACGGCTCTGTGACACAAAGCAGAAATACCTCTGTTAGTAAGGGAAGAAGCACATTCTGCAACAAGGGGGTGAGGGGTCAGCTTGGGGCCACATGGCAGCCCAGAAGTGAGGACTGTTTCATTCTGGAATTGCCCCCACTAGCAGGACTGACTGCATGGAAAACGCTTGTGTATTACCTGGCCAGCAGGCTCACCCCACGGAGGTGATCTTGGGGGCTTTGTAGGAGGATCCAGCCTTGCTCCTTCTCCATAACAGTCAGCTCGGAACGGCAGCCAACACAGAGAAGCAGCATCTTTATAGCCTCCACTGCAGAGCTAGATTCAAACAACACACCAGCGTGACTGAGTGCCAGGAGCCCCCTCATGGTAGGTCTGTCAGGGAGTGACGGATTCACTTGTGTGTGGAAAGACACACCAATGGTTTAAATAGAGCTTAGGAAGGCACAGGTTCGTGACTGGGGTTCCTAGGCACTATAGTAATACAATTTAATAATATGAAGAAAGAGAAAGAGTTCTGAGCAAATCCTACAGACAATTGCACATCAGCACATCAGCACTAGGGCATGTCAGTGTCACAGAACAGGAGAACTTCAGCCCTTTAGTGTCGGACCCACATTCCTTTGACACACTGGCAAATTGGCTCCCACTAATTTCTCCCCATAGCTGCTGGGATAGTCTTTCTACTTCCTCTGCAGTGCATTGGTCGGTATGTCATTTACCACTGAGAGACACCCTTGCAACCTAAGCCCTGCCTGCTAACTCCCTCAGAATTAGAGAGTTATGGAAAACCTGCAGGGGCCACATGAGAGCTGGAGAAGAGAACTATGACTTCTCTATGACTGTCCATGTAATTAGACCGTTGACTTTCCAGGAGGCGCAGTACCTGGTGTGGAGGCTCTGCCGGCTGCTTTCCCTTCCAGAGACTTTATCCCCTGCTATGCTCTGTCCCAGGCTGAAATGGATTTCGACAAGAAGAGCCATTAGCAGCTGAGGATAGAGGCGGGTTGTGGCATCTCTGGACTTGCTCACCGAGATCATCTCATAGAGGGCGCATGTGGCCTGAAGAGGGAACAAGACAGACACAAGCTTACTTGGAAATCCTACTCCCTCCTGTGTCAGTTCTCAGGACTTCCTAGCAGAGAAAACACCAGCAGGAGAAGGCTGAACCCAGGGGTGCTGGAACACGTTGTGTAGTGGGGGTGCTGAGAGCCATTGAACCAAACTGTAAACCCTGTATATGATGGAAACTGCTTCAAGCCAGGGGGTGCTACAGCACCCCCGTTCCCCCAGTTCCAGCACCTATGCCTGAACCCTCTGAGCCTGAGGACTGACTGGGGAAAAAGGGCCACCAGGAGAATCTGACTAAGGCCCCACAGTTGGCTAACTTACAACCCAGCATAAAGGAGGAGACTGGGGGAGTCCTGCCTGCAGGAGAGGTGGAGGGACTGCCTGAAGTAAATGCCACCTCCAGGAGGAAGGCTAGGGGGTGGGGAATCCTGTCTTATGGAGGGAAACCAGAAGGACTGTTTGAAACACAGCCCAGCTGCTGCCAGGGAGGCTGGGAACAGCTTTGAGGAAGCTCCTCAGAAGTTGGGTGGGAAGAAGTCACAAGGAGCCACAAATCCAGGGTGGGAAAAGCAGAAGCTGCAGACCCATGGGAGTTGCTAACAAGCAGGAAAAAGGGAGGAACAGCTCAGGGAAGTGGTGAGGGATTGAAGGAACAGTCCTTAGCAGCCTATCATGGGGTCCGTGGGCTGGAACCCAGAGCAGAGGTCAGGTCTGGGTTCCCCAGCAAGAGGCAAAGTACCGACCTCAGGACTAAGAGACCAAGAATGATGAGGCTCAGATGGGGGCTGAGGGCCTGGCACAGAGGCCACTACATGTTGGGTTTTCCCATATTGGACTTTTCTGTTAACCCTGGAAGAGGTGACGTGGCCAGAGGGCCGGACCATGGAACCTGCGGAGTGTTGCAGAACCAGGAGGCTGGACAAGGGGACACCAGTGTGGAATAAACCCTGCAACATCATGTCCTGGCATGAGGGGGCGCGTTGGCGGTGAGTGTGCCCTGTGACAGAGAC
>NC_088791.1:359173637-359203407 GCF_011386835.1 Chrysemys picta bellii | reverse complement strand
GGGGCTGCCGGGGGTGCGCGCGTGGCTGGCGGGGGGGTGCTGCCGGGGGTGCGCGCGTGGCTGGCGGGGGTGCGCGCGCGTTGCTGGCGGGGGAGGGGGGCTGCCGGGGGGGTGCGCGCGTGGCTGGCGGGGGAGGGGGGCTGCCGGGGGGGTGCGCGCGTGGCTGGCGGGGGAGGGGGGCTGCCGGGGGGGTGCGCGCGTGGCTGGCGGGGGGGAGGGGGCTGCCGGGGGGGGTGCGCGCGTGGCTGGCGGGGGGGAGGGGGCTGCCGGGGGGGTGCGCGCGTGACTAGCGGGGGGGGGGTGCGCGCGTGGCTGCCGGGGGGGAGGGGGCTGCCGGGGGGTGCGCGCGTGGCTGGCGGGGGGGAGGGGGCTGCCGGGGGGGTGCGCTCGTGGCTGGCGGGTGGGAGGGGGCTGCCGGGGGGGTGCGCTCGTGGCTGGCGGGGGGGGGCTGCCGGGGGGGTGCGCGCGTGGCTGGCGGCGGGGGGGGCTGCCGGGGGTGCGCGCGTGGCTGGGGGGGGAGGGGGGCTTCATGCCAGAAGGCAGCACCAGATCCTCTCGTCTGACCCCCTGTAAATCAAAAGCCACAGATTTCCCCCCCCCCCGGGTTAGCCCCGCACTGAACCCAGCCCCCCGGAATTAGACCCGAGTGTGACCCGCCCGCAGGGGGTAGATTTATGATGCGCTAGAGGCAGCGTGTCTGCCTTTTGGAGTGACTGGATTGCGCCAAAGGGCATCATGCCGTGTTCTCAGATCACTGGTTATCCCATCATTGGCCGATAGCTCTCCGATGGGAGTTACATTCCCCCACCCTTTGCAGATTGTATCCCACTAAGGTGCACTTTGCTGTTCCTTAAAAAAGTGTATTTTAGTCACCACTGGATACTGCTGACTTGAGACATTTAAAAAACAAACATGACCACTCGGTGTGGGTGTCTTTGTTCCCTCTGCGGACACATTAATTTGGCATTAGTTGGCTTTGCCCTTGGTAATGTGTTTATCCTCCTCATCTCTCTTGTTTTTTGCCAATAAGTGTCAGGTCTGTTCTCCTGACATCTCATTCCAGTTCTCCTTCCCCCTTGCCCAGTAACTGATGCTCCTTTTATGAGGTTGTCTGACTGATCAGGTGGTGATGAGCCGAGCTCTCATGCAACAAGGGAGAAGGGGGAGAGCAGTCATTTGAAAAATATATGGGGGGAGGAATGTGGCATAGGAAGATCCTGGAATCACAGATGGGAGTATGTTCTGATGTAATCTGTTTAGCACATAATGCAGCCTATAAGAAGATATTAAGGGGGGATGTTGATGACTGGCAATAAATGCATTGATTGGCAGATAAATTACTGAATGCATTGCTTTATGTGGCGAAGCGAACACTTCAATGGTTTCTCTTTTCAGATAAATCCCAGAGAGAATTAATCTGGTCCTAATGTAGAAGGACAATATAAGAAACTCTTTGTGGTGATTTGACAGGTTCTGAGGGGGGCATTCAATATGAAAAAGGCAAAAAATGTAAATAGGCAAACATATTTTTAATGCAAGGTGTAACTTACCTAAAGGAATACACTGCCGTAGAATATAGTGTTGTAAATCCTAAAAAGGATTAGGCATCTATATAAATAGGGATAGCATTTACACTTACTCTGCCTAGCCTAAAAAAATAAAGGCTATAATACTTCATGGCACAAGCTCACCACCAGCTGGAGTCAATGAGCCAGAGTATCCAATGGTATTACATAATTAGATGCATTATGGTGTTGGAATGCTTTCATCTGAAGCACTGAGTATTGGCTGTTGTCCCTGATAACAGACTAGATGGCTTATTAATTTGTTTTGATATGAGAGTTCCATTGTTAGGCTTGATCCTGCAAAGACCTGTCTCCTGCTGAAGCCAAAATTGCATACATGTGATAAGCTTTTGTAGGATTTGGCTCGTTTTAGGATATCAAAGCTCTTATAAATTTCATTGATTGTAAGAACTCTTTGTAAAGAGAATATTTTGGCTAGTACTGAATGTAGTCACCTGAAACCTAGCAACTGCTTAATAGCACATGCACAGCTGCTTGGGACAAGAAGTGAAGAATACCTTGTATTGACATTAAAGGAATTTAAAAACATTATACTGGTAATTATCCATGTTCCTAAAGTATATTTACACTGAATTATGTGAGGCCATTGTAACTCTTTTTATTTGTCTTGACTTTCTGAATATAGAAAACTAACGTTTAAACATAGACTTACGTCATTCTTTCAACCTTAAACATGGAGATTGGCGTTGTAGCATGCTATTTTAAAATAGAACGAGGCACCAAAAGGGCTGCACAACTATTCCAGTTTTCACAAACACTAAAATTTAATTCTAGAATGTAGTCAGGATCCAATATTGTGGATTATCTGGCTAATCATTTTTCTTGTAGAGATTCATCAATTCTAAACCAAATGGGACCATTGTGATCATCTAATCTGACCTCCTGTATAACACAGGGCATAGAACTTCCACAAAGTAATTCCTAGGTACATTGTCAGGTTAAAAATGGTTTGCTTTTTAAAAAGCTTCCTGACCTGTGTTACTAAATACCTAAGATTAATAATGAATTTTTAAAACCCCTAATTTATGAAGTTTATACTTTTAATTTTAGACAGTGGGAATAAAGTGTCAAAATCGCTTGGTTTACACTTGCTTTTAGGTCAGTTTCACTTTGTGCTAGTGCCTGATTTCCAGAATTCTCATGCAACTGCAGCCCAAAGTGCAACATCTTAAAATCCAAACACCAGACCTTATTCAACAAACATCTCATTGAATGAATGTATTTGAACAAAGCATGAAGGTAAAATGTGCAGGATTTTTGGTTCTTGTCTCCTGAAATGATGCTAGATAGAAGAACATTAAAACAGGTTTTTTAAATACTAAATTTTAATGGGAAAATATTTTGATAAGATTTTTTGCTATTGCAGCTAGGTAGTATGATATCCTTATCAAAAATGAATATAGTGAATTAGATTTTTTTGAATTATAATCTTTATATATATGCAACAGAGGGTCCTGTGGCACCTTTGAGACTAACAGAAGTACTGGGAGCATAAGCTTTCGTGGGTCAGAACCTCACTTCTTCAGATGCAAGAAGAAGTGAGGTTCTTACCCACGAAAGCTTATGCTCCCAGTACTTCTGTTAGTCTCAAAGGTGCCACGGGACCCTCTGTTGCTTTTTACAGATTCAGACTAACACGGCTACCCCTCTGATACTTTATATATATGGTTTCTCTGTTTTTGCTTTTAAACTCCTTAATTATGATAGCTTTCCTTTGGCCAAAGACAAAGCAAAACATGCCTTGCACATACTTGATTAATTTACTTCTGCGAAGCTTTCATCCCATAGCATTGTCATTGTAAACAAATACTTGCTGTCTCCGTTTTAAAACCAGTTTTTGGAGCCTAATTAATACACAACCCTCAGCCTTTTGGACTGTTATCATTTTAGGTTTTTAATGTACCTGCAACTGCCTGTGGCTAACAAACACCCACTTTAGCCATTAATCTGCAGTGCCCAAGAGGAACAACAGGAAACCATTTGACTCCAGGCTAAATAGCACTAGCTTGCTAATATTGACTTTTCCTTTTTTTCCTCAGATTAAGAGCTGCAGGATGCTTTCCAAAGAATAACATCACACGTAGGCGTTTGTACAAAGGAAACTTTCACTAATCTAAATTCTGTTTCCATCATAGTTTTCCATTTGTTTCCTTTTCTGCTCATTTACTTTTTCCTCAGTTTCCTCTCTTTTTGTCAGGTTTTTTTGTTGATCCCGTCTCATATTTCTATTGCTGAGAAATTAGCTCTTTCAAGTTTACAAGATACAACAGCATCCTGTTCCCCCGCCCCCCGTCTTCACTCCTCCTCATCTGTAGGCCACATAGTTGACTAAATGAAACGCTAGCCTATTCTGCTATGAGCATTTCCCCCCCTCTCCTTGGCCCCATTTTTCATGTCTGAATTCTTTTTATTTTCTCTTTGCTCTCCCAAGATTGAGTTTGGGCATGTACAGACTACTCAAAAAGGGGTCCCAGGACAGGGTTTTTTTGAGCAGAACATCTCCCACATGGAGCTCACTGTAGGGTCCCAACCTCAGTTGGGAGTAGGTGGGCTGCGTGTTTTCATTAGCTGACTTTATATAGTGTTGGAATATGCTTCTCGAGTGGTATGAAAACAAGCTTCTTTCACTGAAGATCTGATATAATCCTCTTATAAGGCCCCTGTCACCATAGTGTCTGAGAACCTGTTGTGGAGAGCAATGCTCCAGCCGGGGAGTGGGGTTGGGTGCTTGCCCCGCTCCGTGCGGCTCCCGGAAGCAGCAGCATGTCCCCCCTCCATCTCCTATGCGTAGGGGCAGCCAGGGTGCTCTGCACACTGCCCCCACAGCTCCCACTGGCCAGCAACCACAGCCAATGGGAGCTGCAGGGACAGGGCCTGCGGACAGGGCAGCGCGCAGAGCTGCCTGGCTGTGCCTCCGCATAGGAGCCAGAGGGAGGACATGCCACTGCTTCCGGGAGCTGCTTGAGGTAAGTGCCGCCCAGAGCCTGCACCCCTCATCCCCTCCTGTGCCCCAACCCCCTACCCCAGCCCTGATCCCTCCCCCACCCTCCAAATTCCTCAGTTCCAATCCTCCTGCACCCTCATCCCCAGCCCCACCCCAGAACCCGCACCCCCAGCCGAAGCCCTCACCCCCTCCTGCACCCCAACCCCTAATTTTGTGCTCATTCATGGCCTGCCGTACGATTTCCATACCCAGATGTGGCCCTCGGGCCAAAAAAATTGCCCACCCCTGCTCTAATGGATGTCTGATTACTTGAGCATGCTCAGTGGAGTAGTCTTAACTTTATCAGTGTTGGCTATATGTGATATTGAGTTCTGGGGGTGGGTAAATGGAGAGTCTCCATAATGGGAATATGGATGTCATTCTGTGCCTGAGAAGAGGGATTATTATACTGGTGTCAAGCAGCACGAGACTGCAAAGCTGTTATCTGAATAGCAAGTGGCAAAAACTTGCTTGACTTGTGGAACTGCCGTAATTCTGGATGTGCGGACCCCTGTGAGCAGTCCCATTGATTTCAGTGGGGGCTCTGCCAGCATAGTGGTGCACTTACACCGAGCTTATTGCAGAATTGGGCCTTGGTTGGTGGCTATGATCCTTGATGTGGACTGGTAGTGGTGGCTGTCTATACACAGAAGATTATGACAGATGAGCTGTTTCACTTGGAAAAGATGCTGCAGTGCAACTGTACTGTAGTTTTCTTATTTTGTTGTTGTAAAGTTGCATTTAAAGATAAAACTAAAATAGGGGCATTGATGAAATTGTCTTCTAAAGGCTGACAGTGGAACTAATATAAGATCTTTCTCCTTACAAAACCTTTAAAGCACGCTTCTCCAAGCAACCATGACAAATTGAGCACAACGAATTGTCAGAAACCAAAGAGAAGAAATATTCTCAAATTACTCCATATGCATTTCAGTGGCCAAAGAAGATTATTATAAAGCTGAAGGACAAAAATCCTAGCCATAACTCGCTGCAGGTGTATTTTGGGGATAGCAAAAGCATCTCAATGTGCAAATAAGGCCATAAGGAATTAGCAGTTCAATTAAATAAGAGGCTGTAAGGTAAGGCAATACTTTGGTATTAGTTTCTTAAAACTGAACCTAAGATGTACTGGCAACCAAATCTTCAAAAAAATGAAAACCGCTCCACTATTAGTATTTGTTAGTGAAGAATCCTTGGTGCTATTTAAGCCAGGCTTGCGGAGAGGCTTCAAAAATGCATTACTATGGTCTATTGCACACTGGAGTGTAAAAGTCAACAGATGTCTGCCATGTCAACTTAGGCAAACATGTTGATGCTTTGAATTATTTCTGAGGTAAAAAGGACAAAGGTTAAATGATATGTAACAGAGTCCATAAGGATCCCTGGTTAAAAGAACTGCTGTTCTGTGTAGATTCAGGTGACGTAGTGAACTAAAATTGATGTTGAGAACTAAATAGCACTTTATCTCTGAGGACATCTTGTAACAGAAATAGAAAAGGTCTACAAAGATCCTTTATACAAGGAGAAACTAAAAAGAGTAGAATAATTTAGCTTAAACAGAATAAGGAAGAGATGGAGGTATCAAGCTGACTAGAGTAATTTGAAGTAAATGTAGGAGTTGAGATCCTTTAGTTTCATCGACTTAAACTGTGTATTATTTCTAACAGGTGAAAATACTAGAAAAAGCTAAAAAAAAATTAAATGTCTTATTTGCTTTTTAAGTTTTTATGCAACTTCCTTTTTCATTTCCTTCAGCTCTTTCAGTGACAATCAGTGAAACCAATTTCCCTTTCATTGTTAATTTCACTTCGGGGTTCTCAATACAGCAATGTTTAGGTTTTGCTGAGATCCTAAGAATCCCTCTGGTAAAGGAACAGGAGTACTTGTGGCACCTTAGAGACTAACAAATTTATTAGAGCATAAGCTTTCGTGGACTACAGCCCACTTCTTCGGATGCATATAGGATGCATAGGCTATATGCATCCGAAGAAGTGGGCTGTAGTCCACGAAAGCTTATGCTCTAATAAATGTGTTAGTCTCTAAGGTGCCACAAGTACTCCTGTTCTTTTTGCGGATACAGACTAACATGGCTGCTACTCTGAAATCTGGTAAAGGATTCATTGTTCTGTAACAGTACCTTCTGGCACATCTGACAAACTCACTACACACGACATATTGCTCTCATAGTATTTATCTAAAGAAGATAAAGTGTGAGACATTTAATAAAAATGTGTCATACTGATTCTCGTATACATTGCAAGATGTATGTACATGGGATATTTGAGTTGTGTATATGTACTCGAAAAAAGCTTTAAAATCTGCGGGCAAACAGGTTTTGCCAGACAAATGGATGTAGATTCAGCTATCGGCCTTGATTCATATGTAGATTAAGCATTGGAAGCTCTGTTTTGTATATGGTGTCAGCAGGAGGATGTGAAAACAACTTAAAGTCAGCGCACCAGGAACGGAATCACTGGGGGTCATCCTGACCATGGGGACAAAAACAATGAGTTTTGGGAAATGCACATAGTCATTTTGTTTTCATTCGCTGAGGAAGCAGAAAGAACAGTGCATTTTGCATTCATGAGATAAGCTGTTTTAAACAAACCTTCAATAGGCTAAAAACCTAACCTTAGGTCTTGTATTATTGTGCAGGTGCAAATGCTAGTAAGTTGAGATGATTAATAAAGAATAAACAGGTCTTTGGATTTTTTTCTACAATAGAATTTAAAAATCAAGAGCATGGTATAAGTGGTACTATCAGGGTGATAATGCTTTAAACTGTATGTTAGAGATTAATTAGTTGTGTCACAGAAAATTTTAAATTCCCTGTCGCTCAGGAACATTGAGAAAATACTTTGCATACTACAGTCATATTGGATTTTTAGGGGCTGATCCTGCTTCCATTTGTAAACATTAATAAAACATCCATTGACCTGCAATAATTGCAGGAATTGGCTCTACCCTCGTGGCAGGAATTGTAAGTTTTGTATAGGCTGGTGGCCAGGGATTTATGTACTCTGAAATTCTGTGGCTGTGGAATTTATTGTAGAATTGTGTTCTAGAATGAGTATTTTTTTATTTATTTAAAAAACAAAAAGCTTCTAGTCCTTTATGGATGGGAAGAAAACATAAATGCGAACAGTATATCTAATGCAGTGTTTGCAGAACGATAGGAACAATAGTTCTGAGGTGTGAACTGTCCTATTATCTCAGTTAGTGTTTGTTTTGAAACCTAATTATGGCAGTTAAAAATGCAACTTTCACTGCTGATGATGTTGGCATCACTCACCTTCTCAGGTGCCAAAAGTCCCAACTGTCTCCTCTGCTTCCAAAACCTTCAGGTTTCCCCTGATTTTTATACTTCATCGATTTGTCTTCAGCAGGGCCGGCTCCAGGCACCAGCTTCTCAAGCAGGTGCTTGGGGCGGCTGCTTCTGAGAGGGGCGGCACGTCCAGGAATTCGGCGGACGGTCCCTCACTCCCGCTGGGAGCAAAGGACCTCCCGCTGAATTGCCGCCGCAGATCGCGATTGCGGCTTTTTGTGTGTGTGTGTGTATTTTGGCTGCTTGGGGTGGCCAAAACCCTGGAGCCGGCCCTGGTCTTCAGTACAAATTGTGCAGCACATTGAAAATTAAAAAATGGAGTAGCAGAAAACTGAATTCAACTGAGGGTATATTCTGATTGTGCTATTCAATTTGATAGTCAGTAAAATCTTAATTTGTTAATCTAGTTGAAGATGTCACAGAATTTCCAACCCAGGAATGTCTCAGGGTTCTGTGGTTTTGCCATGGAATATGTGACTGCTTGGGGGGTTTCATAAGTGGGCATTTAAACCTGATACGTGTGTGAGGAGGGAGAAGGGATCTATACATCTACTGTCAATTGTAGAGTCACACTTCCAAATTAGTTCCACAATACCTACAACGTAAGCAAAAGTAATTTTGTATTGAAGAATGAAAACAGTAAGTCTGCTCCTCCTGATCATTAGTCTTGGAATAGGGCTTCAGCATGTCAGTCGAGAGCAGTATACTGTCTGCAAATGTTCTAACTTCCCTGGACAAAATCTGGATGTGTAGAGGGTACAGAGGATTTAATATCTTCCTACATAGAGAACACTTTCAGGTAATGCACATCTTTCTTTTTGTGATACCTTCTTCAAATCCAGGGACAAGGTTGTATCCTGTCACTCATCCTCCTGCCCCATGTTTGGTTTTTTTTTTTTTTTTCCATTTCATGTGCTAATTCATTCCCCTGCGCTCTTCTGTTTACGTCAGACCTGAAATTAATCATGGTCTGTTGAGAAGAAACTTCTGCCGCCTTCTTCACACTGTCAAGTAGCAAACTTGGTGACGATGCAAAATGCTTCTCTTTCCGGAGTTGACGTTGGAAGATTTTTCTCAGCGTCCTTAGCCGAGTCCACGTGAAATGAGCTATTAAAAACACTATTGCTTAGTCAGTGGGGTGGAGTAAAAGGCCAGAATCATCCATTTGCAAACCGCGGGGAGAGAATCTGATGAAATTTGCAAAGGATCCTGATGTCAGTAGACCTGAAAATTGTTTTGGAAGGGGTAAAACTTTGTAGATTCTAACAATGGTTGAATTATTGTCTTTGCTTTTACTCTCCGAATCCCTGCTCTTGGAACGACTATTTTGTCTTTAATATGAAATCTTTGTCAGTGTCTGATAAGACCAGTAACGTCATTTGAACTAGAAAGTGCCATGCAAACTGAATTGAATGTTAAATTCAATTAAAATTAGGTTTAGTTAAAATGGGTTTAAGACACCTTATCTGGTTTTGTCCAATTAAACGCTCAAATCTGGTTTAGAAAACAATTTGAGACGAGAGCCTCTTTGATTAAAAAAAAAAAGGGGGGGGTGAGTTCAGCTAGTTCAGTGCAGCAGTGAAAGCAGACGATTCTAGGACAGAGGCATTGGCATATAAGTCAATGTAAATACGTTGGCAGGAACAATATTCAAACTTGGTGTTGCTTAGAGAGGAAATCATCTTTGTTGGCTCCTGTGGTGCTGTGTGGTGTTAGATAAATGTATTACATTTTGCTGTAGTTTTGTTGGTTCAAGACTAACAGTTCCCAGTAGCTTTTATGATACTATTGATTATATCTACCTAACAATTCAGTCTTATTCCTCTTTTCTTCCAAATGGGATTTCCCTTCAGTTTCCAAAGAATATTCTTAAAATGAGATCTTGTTTGGAGGGCTTACTGAGAATACCTACAAGGTGAAAATGGTAGGAATTTTTATTACTAATTTGTGCTTTTATAGATCAATATTGTTGGTTTTATATATCTCATAGTAGGTTTTGAAATGAATCTTAACAGTAGGGTTAAAATAACTATGTAATAGAATGCTAGGTGGCTTCTCCATTAATCCAAACCTTTAGTCTAACTGCAAACCTGGACAGAAAGAATTACTTATCAGAGGGAATGGAGCACAAAACCCATTGGGAGGGGAACACTTGATCCCGTGCAGGGATTTGATCTCTGCTGACCAGGCAGGGTGTGGGAGTGCTGAGGGCAGCATGCTCATTTGCTTTGTGGGGGTGTCATATTTGCACTGCCTTTGAACAAGACCTGTTATCCCCAACAATGTTTAGACAACCGACTGAACAGCACAAACTCTTCAAATAGCTGAATCCAAGTCCTTAGCAGAAGGAAGGTTGCTCTGTTGGGGCCTTTAAGGATGCTAGAGCGTCCCGGAGCATCTGTTTTATAAACAAGGAAAATTTAAAAATCATTGAGGAGCAACTGCTATTTTATATCAAAACAACCTAGGTTTTTTCACCTTAAAGGGTTTCAGTAAAGCCTCCTGTCATAGTAATTCTGGCAGCTGTCAAGAGGAGGCATGTCAGTCTACAGCTGTATTTGATTTATTTTAACTCTTCTCTGCTGACCCTTCTACTTTATTTGAATTGAATTTGGTCTGAATTCATGCCTGTGTCTGTTTCTACAGTGCTTGTTTTCTGTAGCCTGAAGAGCATGATTTTAAGTAGCAACATCCTCTGTGCTTTTGGTTAGTTCAGTAAAAGCTATTCTCTAACTTAAAATAAATCAACTTAATAAAGGTGGTTATAGAAAAAGGTCTGTTGTACAAAGGGTTTGGCTCTCATCCAAGCATCTCTCAGCTGTGTGTTCAGTCTGAGTTAAGGTTTACTTGTACCCCAGAAATATAATGGAATGCTACATAGTTTTACTAATCCCCTACATCTTTCCTGAGCCCTATATTCATTTTCAGCCAGTGCTAAAGTTACTCTCAGTGGGAAGCGTAATGGTGCAGTGATGCTGAAAGCTTTCCTGCACAATACAGTGTCTTTGAAATAGGGTGTGTCAGTTTTTTCCTTTACTTCATGCACTCGCGGTCTGCGGTGTTAAATCCATGCCACACAAATCTTAATTTTCAATGAGTATGCTGATTGCTGGTTCCTGTTTGTCTTATGGATCTAAGAACTGAACCTTTAGAAGTGAGCCACTGCACACCTGAAAAACTGAGCACAGTAGAATTTATTTAATACACATCTCTTTAAAAAAACACCAAAAACCTGGTGGTCTCACTCCACTTCTCAGTGAAGCTATAATAACACAAGCTGTGGTGAGGGATTAATAATGTAAGACTCTGCTCTTACAAAATACACTTGTGTGTCTATTTTTTGAATATCGTGTACAGTACAGTATTGAGTGTTGGGATGGTGCCATACTGGTGTGACCGTACTGAATGAACGGTGACAACATGGCTTGACATGACTAAACTGTGAAAGAGGATTCTGGGAGAAGAATCCTTTTCTTAGCATCAGGCAGATGCCAGAAGTGAAACTGACTGGCTCCATGCTGCGTGTATGATGAATACTGATCTTTGCATCAGCAAATATGTCCACTTGAAAGCAAACAACACGTGTAGAACATCTTGAGTGGAGCACGGGCTGACCGGGGCATCTTGACCCCGTAGAAAGACATCACGCAGGGGGCTTGTCAAGGCTGCTTCCCCACTCTGAACTTTAGGGTACAAATGTGGGGGCCTGCATGAAAACTTCTAAGCTTAACTACCAGCTTAAATCTGGTCCGCTGCCACCATTCCCAAAGCTAGTTCCCTTCCCTGGGAAGCCTTGAGAAACTCTTCACCAATTTCCTGGTGAATACAGATCCAAACTCCTTGGATCTTAAAGCAAGGAGAAATTAACCATCCCCCTTCCTTCCACCCACCCACTCCTGGTGGATCAAGATCCACCCCCCTTGGATCTAAAAACAAGGAAAAAAATCAATCAGGTTCTTAAAAAGAAGGCTTTTAATTAAAGAAGAAAGGTAAAAATCATCTCTGTAAAATCAGTATGGAAAATAACTTTACAGGGTAATCAAACTTAGAGCTCAGAGGACTCCCCTCTAGCCTCAGGTTCAAAGTACAGCAAACAGAGATAAACACCCTAGTAAAAGGTACATTTACAAGTTGAGAAAACAAACTAAAATTAACACGCCTTGCCTGGCTGTTTACTTACAAGTTTGAAATATGAGAGACTTGTTTAGAAAGATGTGGAGAACCTGGATTGATGTCTGGTCCCTCTCAGTCCCAAGAGCGAACGACTTCCCAAACAAAGAGCACAAACAAAAGCCTTCTCCTCCCCAAGATTTGAAAGTATCTTGTCCCCTTATTGGTCCTTTGGGTCAGGTGTCAGCCAGGTTACCTGAGCTTCTTAACCCTTTACAGGGAAAAGGATTTTGTAGTCTCTGGCCAGGAGGGATTTTAGAATACTGTACACAGGAGAGCTGTTACCCTTCCCTTTATAGTTATGACGGGGCTAAAGTGAATGATTCATCAGGGAGTGAATGTGGGGTAATGTTCAGTTGGCACCACTCTGCAGTCTCCTCCTAAAGTATTAGGTAAAAATTAATAACCACATTCCCATTGAGCATGCTTTTAAGACATGTGAATCCTTTGAGGAAAAAGTCTAAAAATCAAGCCAATTAAATTAGTGTTGGGGATTCCTTAATTGAGGCTTGAAGAAACTGCTAGACAGAGTAGCCAAAACTCTGCTCCATGGGCTTGAGTAGGATTGTGACCAGAAGGGTTTCCAGGCCACACACATCCCTGCGTCCCTCCTTCCCCAGGTTCCGTCCGCTTCCCGGAGCGGCGCGGGGGCAAGGCGGGCAGGCAGGGAGCCTGCCCTGCCCCCAGTGCGCGTTAGGCCGGAGCCGCTCTAGGTAAATGCTGGGGGAGAGTGGGGGGGGGGGGCCGCGAGGAGCTCGCGGGCCGCAGAAAATAACCCCATGGGCCGCATGTTTGAGACCCCTGCTCTAATGAGTCTTACTGGCATTGCTGTGTTGGTTTGGGGTGTGATTTTTACTAACATAGATATGCCAGTAAAGCGGTAGTGTAGACACAGTTATAACGGTGTTTATACTGGTATCGTTTATCCTGGTCAGGGAAATCCAATAAGCACTTTTATACTAATATAAATATGTCCACACTAGAGGTTTTTGACAGTATAGACCTGATCTACCCTTAAAATTTTTGCCAGTGTAGCTACGTTATCAAGCGTGGAAAAAATCACACCCCATAACTGACCTGATGGTGGTGGCAAAAGCACAAATGTAGATGCAGTTATACAAGCAAAACCATGCTTTTGCTGATATCGTTTATTTCATTTAGGGAACTGATATAAATGATACCAGCAAATGCACTCTTCCTGGTATAAACGGCACCTCCACTAAGATGGTTTGCTGGTATAGTTACACTGGCAGATCCTTTTCTAGCAGAGACAAGGCCGTAGCGTAGCCTTTATTAAACTGCCTCTCCTTTCATGTGCTGCTGTGTGAAAGATCCATGGAAAATAGCAGGTAGAGTGACCTGATTATACATGGAGTGTGGCTAAAGGCAGTCCACATACTGAAATAATAGAGATCCCCCCGCACGCTAATCTCAATTCTAATAATCTTAGAGGTTACTGGTAAATCACTAGGAGCTACATTTTTATACCTCAGTCCTGGAAAGATTTCTGCACGTGTGTACCATTACTCATGTGTGTAATCTCATTGGATTACTCCTCTGACTAAAATTGTGCACATATGTAAATCTTTCAGGACGTGGGCCTTAATAATTCCTGGAAATTTTCTGCTACCTGAAAAGCTCTATGATTCTCTAAAAACAATGGTCACAGTACAGTAGTGTAGAATCCCAGCTCTCCTGTTGTGCAGTGCAAAGCAGGAAAATCAGGGATCTACTATGTTTGACTGTCAACATGCACATCATGCTGTCCTCTGCCCTCATTCGCTACCAGAGCCAATCCTGCTAATAGGCAGGATTTGCCCGGTTAGCAAGCAGATATTTACAAGAATTTCACTTCCTCATGAGGGACTGCACACCATGCCTGCATGTCTCTGCAATAACAATGAACCCAGTGCCCTGGACTAGATTTGTATTCTAATAGAGCCTGGGAACCCCAGTCACAAATACAGTGCAGACAGGCAGGTCTCTGCCCCCAAAGAACTTACAGTTGAAGTGTAAGATGAGATAACAGATGGTGGGGGAGTACAAGGAAACATTGAGACCGTATTGGTGAACGTAATAAGCTATGGTCTCAGCGCCCTCGCTGCTGATAAGCACTACAGCATTGGTGCCTCATCAGCTGGGCAACTTGTGTGGTAAGGTGGATAGGAGTCTTAGTGTGACGGGGATATTTAACCATTGGAACAACTTGCCAAGGGCTGTAGCGGATTGTCCATCACTGGTAATTTTTCAATCAGGATTGGATGTTTTTCTGAAAGATCTGCTCTAGGGGTTATTTGGGGGAAGTTCTGTAGCTTGTGTTATACAGGTCAGGCTAGATGATCACAATGGTCCCTTCTGGCCTTGGGATCTGACATTTAAGATGACTTTGGGGGAGGGGTGGTGTGTGGTACATAGCACTGAACGAGGTGACCTGTATGTTTTGCTTTTCAGGTGTCCATTGTAGAAGGCATATAACCTCTCATGGGCTGGCGCTGAACTGCTGCACAGATCTTACGTGGTTTGATCACATTGTTCCTTGTGGACTCGAAGGGACGGGTGTCACCTCGCTGAGCGAAGAACTCCAGAGACATGTCACAGTTGATGAAATCACTGAGCCTTTTCTGGACGCTTTTGAAGAAGCGTTTCA
Organism: Chrysemys picta bellii; assembly: GCF_011386835.1. Classification (NCBI taxonomy): domain Eukaryota; kingdom Metazoa; phylum Chordata; order Testudines; family Emydidae; genus Chrysemys; species Chrysemys picta. Next base: position 359,188,696 of record NC_088791.1, on the reverse strand, counting down.
GTGCTCCCTAACTTCCCATGAGGAATCTATCGGATAAAGGGCTCCGAGTGCCTCACTTACCTGTGGAAATGTAACTATTTCTTTGGTGCTTTCATGGTGTTACTAGAAATCCAGCTTGCTTGTTCCAGGGAGATTGAAGTGCTCTCAGACTGGTTTTTGAATGTTCTAATTCTTGACATCTGATTTGTGTCCATTTATTCTTTTGTGTAGAGACTGTACGGTTTGGCCAATGTACATGGCAGTGGGGCATTGCTGACACATGATGGCATATATCACCTTGGTTGATGTGCAGGTGAACGAGCCCCTGATGGTGTGGCTGGTGTGGTTAGGTCCTATGATGGTGTCCCCTGAATAGTTATGTGGACAAAGTTGGCAACAGGGTTTGTTGCAGGGATAGGTTCCTGGGTTCGTGTTTTTTGTTGTGTGGTGTGTAGTTGCTGGTGAGTATTTGCTTCAGGTTGGGGGGCTGTCTGTAAGCGAGGACTGGACTGTCTCCCAAGGTCTGTGAGAGTGAGGGATCATCCTTCAGGATAGGTTGCAGATCCTTGTTGATGCGCTGGAGAGGTTTTAGTTGGGGACTGAAGGTGACGGCTAGTGGCATTCTGTTACTTTCTTTGTTGGGCCTGTCCTGTAGTAGGTGACTTCTGGGTACCCTTCTGGCTCTGTCAATCTGTTTCTTCACTTCAGCAGGTAGGTATTGTAGTTTTAAGGATGCTTGATGGAGTTTCTGTAGGTGTTTGTCTCTGTCTGAGGGATTGGCGCAAATGCGGTTGTATCTTAGAGCTTGGCTGTAGACAACAGATCGTGTGATGTGGTCTGGATGAAAGCTGGAGGCACGTAGGTAAGTATAGCGGTCAGTAGGTTTCCGGTATTGGGTGGTGTTTATGTAACCATCGCTTATTTGCACTGTAGTGTCCAGGAAGTGGATCTCTTGTGTGGACTGGTCCAGGCTGAGGAGGATGGTGTGGTGGAAATCGTTGAAATCCTGGTGGAATTCCTCAAGGGCTTCTTTTCCGTGGGTCCAGATGATGAAGATGTCATCCATGTAGTGCAAGTAGAGTAGGGGCGTTAGGGGACGAGAGCTGAGGAAGCTTTGTTCTAAGTCAGCCATAAAAATGTTGGCATAACACTTTAATTGAATTGTATCGTTAGCACTGACCCCCCACTTGGTAAGGCAACTCCCGTCTTTTCATGTACTGTGTATATATACTTGCCTAATGTATTTTCCACTCCATGCATCTGATGAAGTGTGTTTTAGACCACGAAAGCTTATGCCCAAATAAATTTAGTCTCTAAGGTGCCACAAGGACTCCTCGTTGTTTTTGCTGATACAGACTAACATGGCTACCACTCTGAAATGCGTCTTTAAGTATACATTGCATCTGACACTGATCTTGGCCACCTCGATCTCTTTGTCTTAATGATCAAATGATATACAAAATAGGGCAAAAAACCCAAAAGGGGTTTAATTTTCCTTTACACTAAATCCCCTTTACACCATTTTGGTGGTGGTACAATGCTTTGAAGTGGGTGCAGGTGTAATTTACTGACACTTAGTCCCCAATATACTGCCAGAGCAGTGTGAAGGGGTCATAGCATAAATGGGGATAAAGCCCAGGAATTTCATTGACAAACTAGATGCTGTGTCTGAGCTGAGCTTCCCTGGAGAAGTAAGTTTGAAATTAAAACAGGAAGGGCCGTGTGATTCGTGTCTAGTTTCTGATTCATGCTAACAGCCAGATCCATTTCTGCAGTACTCCTGCCTAGGCGGTTATTTCCCACTATGTATTTGTGCAACTGATTATTCCTTCCTAAGTGTAGTACTTTGCATTTGTCCTTACTGAATTTCATTGCATTTATTTCAGACCATTTTACCAGTTTGTCAAGATCATTTTGAATTCTAATCCTGTCTTCTAAAGTGCTTGCAACCCCTCCCAGCTTGGTATCATCCGCAGATTTATAAGTGTATTCTCCATGCCATTATACAAATCATTTATGAAGATATTGAATAGACCTGAACAGATTCCTGTGGGACCCCACTTAATATCCCCTTCCAGCTTGACTGTGAAGCGTTGATAATGGCTCTTTGAGTAGGCTTTTCCAACCAGTTATGCACCCACCTTATAGTAGGTTCATCTAAGCGATAGTTCCCTAGTTTGTTTATGAGCAGGTCATGTGAGATGGTATCAAAAGCCTTGGGCTAAAGGCGAGTTATATTACAAGGCTTGTTATCCTGTCAAAGGAGGATATTAAGTTGGTTTAACATGATTTGTTCTTTGACTAATCCATGTTGACTGTTACTTATCACCTATCTTCTAGGTGCTTACAAATTGATTTTTTGATTGTTTGCTCCATTATCTTTCCAGGTAACAAAATTAAGCTGATTGGTCTGACTGGTCAGACTAATTCTTTAATTTGTCAGGGTCATTTTGAATTCTAATCCTGTCCTCCAAAGTGCTTCTGTCCCTCTCAGCTTGGTGTCATTCTCAGATTTTATAAGCATGCTTTCCAGTCCATTATCCAAGTCAGTAATGAAAATATTGACTAATACTGGACCCAGGAGTGACCCCTGTGGGATCCCACTAGATATGCTCTGGTTTCACAGTGAACCCTTAAGAACTACGCTCTGAGTTCAGTCTTTCAATCAGCTGTGCACCCATGTTATATTATTTCATCTACACCACATTTCCCTAGTTTGCTTATGAGAATGTCACAAGGGACTGTCTCAGAAGCCTTACTAAAATAACCATATATCATGTCTACTACTTCCTTGCTATCTGCTAGGCTTGTAACCCTGTCAAAGAAGGAAATTAGGTTGGTTGGCATGATTTCTTCTTGAAAAATCCATGCTGGCTATTCCTTTGAACCCTATGATTAAAAAAAAATTAAAATTAAATTAATGGTGATATCCTATCTCCTAGAACGGGAAGGGACCTTGAAAGGTCATTGAGTCCAGCCCCCTGCCTTCACTAGCAGGACCAAGTACTGATTTTGCCCCAGATTCCTAAGTGGCACCCTCAAGGATTGAACTCACAACCCTAGGTTTAGCAGGCCAATGCTCAAACCACTGAGCTATTCCTCCCCCTGAAATGATCATTCAAGTGCTTACAAATTGGCCATTTTAATATTGATGGTTCGAGTATCTTTCCAGGTATTGAAATTAGGCTGACTGGTCTATAGTTCCCCAGGTTGTCTTCTTCCCCAAGAAGAAGGATACCAGGAGCGTGTAATGGAATGGAACCAAGTAGTTATTTATTAATAACCTCATTAAACTATTTCTTTTAGTGAATTCCCTTCTGGCATTTACAATGCCTGGGTCCTCATCTTGCAATAACCTCTGCTCAGGTGGACCGCAGTGCAGAACTCCCATGACTCTACTGGGTCTCCATACAATCACACTGCTCTGTCCATGTAGTGGACCCTTGGAGGATGGGGACCTTAGATCTCTCCCGGCCCGGAAGACTTGGACAACTGGGAAAGTGACAAGATTATCCAAATCCTGAAATCAAAAAATGGGAGGAAGTGTTGTCTAGTGGACTCGGCACAGGACTGCGACTCAGGAGATGTGTGTTTGGGTCAGCCACATACTATCTTTGTGCTTACTTGGGAGAGATTTCCAAAGGCACAGAGGCCAGTTAGGCACCGAATGCCCATTGAAAGTCACTGGGAGTTGGGTACATACCTGATTCAGGCCTTTGCAAATATCCCCCCTTAGCCTCTCCACTCTCAGTTCCCCATCTGTGCAATGAGGATAATACTTTCCTACCTCACAGGGGTGTTGTGAGGATAAAATCTATTGATGACTGTGAGGTGCTCAGATAGAGCCCTGCATGGATACAAAATTTGTATCCACATCCAATCCACAATCCGCAAACATGGTATGCAGATATCAGCAGATTGGCAGGGCTCTACACTCGGGTACTACAGTGATAAGGGCCGCCTAAGTGCCTAGACCGGTATCGGCTGCCATACAAATGAAACCTGGTTAACGAAGCGGGAAAGTGATTGTTATTCAGACTGTTTAACTCAGACTGACACATAGCTGGAAGGAAAGATCTTGATTCAACACCCACGTAAATCGATTAGTGGCTGCAAGAGCTGACACCCCAGTTCTTATGGCCCTGCAAGGGCATATGCAAGTCATGATTTGATATTCCTAAAGTAACAAGAAAAAAGCAGCCCCTCACCCCCCAACTGCATTAAAAAAAAAAAAAACATGGTCCCCTCCCACCTCCTTTGCAGTCATCTTTAACAGCATGTGTATTTTTAGTGTGAAGCTAGTGCATGCAGGTTAAGGCTGCTATAGTTTTCTTTGGGATTGTCTGTAGAAGACTTTTAAGGAAGTGCCCCGTCACCCTCAACAAGCTCCTCCTTGCCTATCAAACATAAGCTACTTGTCTTCACTTTCAAGGCCTATCCTCACCCTATGTATCATTTCTCATTCATCACAGATGTCAACTCCTACCTTCATTCATCCTATGATAGTCATTGCTGTGACATTCCCCAGGGTACAATCTGGACTGATGGACAGTGATGTCCCCTCAATTCTACAACCTGGGGTGCCATTTATACTGCTTTGCTGTGAGAACAACCACTCCTGACCTTCTCACACCCATCCTCTAGCATGTAAATTATTCTAGCTGAGTTATATGAGTACTTTTAGCCAGCCACTCCTGAATTATATTTCAGAGTGACACCAAAACATTCCCAGTCCTAAATTTGTCCTCAGAAATGTGCTGCTTGTACTGCCCCGTATCTTCCTGAACAAGCTCATAGAAAATCCATCATTTCATCACTAGAAAACAATATGCACATACCTTGGTATCTCAAATGGAGCTTCCCACATACTTCAGACACACACATGTTTAGATAAAATAATGTTAATAACTACAGAAAGAAATATTTTAAGTGATTACAAGTAATGAGACATAAAAAATCAGAATTGGTTACAAATAAATAAAAGATAAAACACGAACAAATACCTAACTTAACAAGCAAAGTGAATTCAAAACAAAAGTCTCTGACCACATGTTCTTTTGCAGTGTTGGACCCCTCCCCCAATCCATTGTTCCATTCCTTTTCTTGTTCATTAGTCATGGGTGTCATGGGTAGAGAGAAAGGGAGGAGAGGGGTTATTTGGGGCCTTCGTTCCTCATTTTTATGCCTCTTCCTCCTCTGAGAATCATCTCCAGTTGGGGTTCTGGTGGCAGACAGCCTGTTTGCATGGGAATCTCCAGCTGTTCCATTGCCAAGATATAAATTTCTTGCTCACATCCTTCTTCCTGCCACAAAATGGACACTTACCCAGGTGATAGTCCATTTGATTATGCTGATACCTGGCTGAGGCATCAGTTTGCCTTTTGTCTCTGAGGAACTGGCTTGTGCCTGCTTTTCTAAACTTGGAGCATGTCTCAGTAAAGTCATACAATAGAATCTTTATAACTTTACATACAATGTTGCCATACATATTCACCAGGACAATAATGTTCAGCAAATTATGAGCTTTCAAATGATGAAAAGGCCAATTAAGTAAGAGAAAAAAAACGTTTGAAGTGATAATCAAGATAGCCCAGTATAGACAGTTTGATAAGAAGTTTGATAAGAAGTGTGAGAATACTTACATGGGGAGATAGATTCAATGTTGAATCCATCATTGAATCTAATTATTCTCACACTTCTTATCAAACTGTCTGTACTGGGCTATCTTGATTATCACTTCAAAAGTTTTTTTTTCTCTTACTTAATTGGCCTCTCAGAGTTGGTAAGACAACTCCCACCTGTTCATGCTCTCTGTATGTGTATATGTATCTCCTCAATATATGTTCCATTCTATGCATCCGAAGAAGTGGGCTGTAGCCCACGAAAGCTTATGCTCAAATAAATGAGTTAGTCTCTATGATTCACACTTCCATTCCAATCCTCCTCATCCCTACCATACTATAGCAGAGTACCAGCTCTGTTGCAGTTAAGGTTGAGGTTTGCTACCTTCTTAAAGGTGGACTATTCTAAGTGCTCTACAAGCCACATGCTGAAGTGGAGTGTCTTGAAATTTGCCATGCCTCATTCGGGTGCTGGCTAGGGTTAGTGAGCCAAATTTGGGGTCATTTGAGCAAGGTGTTCCTGAGGTGCAGCCCCTGCAACAAAACAGCATTTTACAAAATCATCTAATTCTTAAACATTTTGTTTTGTGTTTTGCACACACCTGGGGCTCTAGCTACAGCTTTGATCCTTCCCACATTGATCTCAGTCATTCAGGGTGTACTTTAACTACTGCATGGTCCCCCACAGTTCCCTTGGAGAAGCCATAGTGAAAAAGTTATTAAGGGTAAAGTTTGTCACTCTCGGTCGGTGTGAACCAAACGGAGTCAAATGTACATGTGCAGCAAGAGGGTTTCCAGGAACTCTGTTGTCATAGTAACTGGGCGACTCAAGGAGACATGCTGTAGCCATTCAACTCCAGCTGCAGCCATAGAAAAGGCCCTCAAATTTTGTTTGTGCAGAGCTCAGGTTGCGCAGTGGTGGCTTGTGCCCTTCCAAAATGTGGAGAGTGAGTAAACTTAAAAACGTCTGAAAACCAGGAAATACAAAGTTAAGGTGTATGCCACCCTTGCAATGTAACCTTAACTCTGCCCCCTGGAGCTCACAATAGCCACTGGGAATGGTTCAGTAAGAGGGATGCAAAACTTAAACTACCAAGGGAAGTGGTGGATTCTTGTCTCTCTTGATGTCTTCAAATCAAGACCAGATGCCTTTCTGGAAGATGCTTTAATCATAATAAGTTATTAGGCTCAATAGGGGAGAACCTGGGTGAAATTCTTTGGCCTGCGATATACAGAAGATCCCTGACATAAAATCTATGACTCTACTACATGTAGAAATGAGGAAGGACTAAGAGAACATGCCGTGGTTTGTGGTGTTCTACAGATTTGAATTCTAGCATTTGTTTGCATACACTCCGGCTATGTTGGCCGTGTGAAGAGTAGCTGTGCTGAATGGTGGAGGGATTACTTGGAGCAGCTGAACACAGATGTGACTGCGACTGAGAGGTGCATGTGTACCTTGAAAGATCAAGTATGCCTCATTCTGTAGCTTGTGTATGTAGAGATCTACCAGGGTATCTTCTTGCCATGGGGATTGTCAGCAGCATGGTGGCAGACATGACGGTGGTCTCCGGGGCTTAGTGAGGGGTAGGCGAAGGCAATGCTTCAGAAGGAATCCCCAGGGCAAGGTGAAGAGGTGTGTCATGAATCATTTGTGGTAGAGCGCCCCCTTTGGGCAACATGGGAAGCGTGCACACGAATCCAATGAATCTCTCATCCCTGCAGGTGTTGCAGGGTGTCTTTCTATCAGGCCGGTGCTTAATTCTCCAGCTGAGGCCTCTCAGCTTTCTCATCCCCTCTCAGGGTCCCAGCTGAAATCACAGAACAGCCCACAGTCAGCAAGCAGGGCTAAGCAAAAGTAAAGAAAAACCTGTAAGCAGCTCCCTCCAGGTTATGGGCCTCTCTTACTTCAGAGGGGGCCATCTGAGTACCACTGTCCACTTCAGAGCCCCCCGGGGATTCCCGTGCACGTCTCAGTCCTTTCCCCCCCTTCAGCTCAGGGGTTCTGCACCCGCCTTCTCCAGGGCTGGAGAAGCTCCACAATGTTACCCCCATCTCAGCGGAGTTCCCTCCTTTTAACTCCTCCTCCAGTCCTGGCATGATTTGCCGGTATGGCGGGGCGGGACCACTCCAGCCCAAATCAGCTCCTTAACCCCTTCCATGCTACTGCAGGGTTCATATGACCATGTCACAGGGTGGTGGCATTTAGCAAGGCTGGGGTGTTTGTGTGGAGTAGGCTTGGGGTTGAGTGTAGGTAGCTTCTGTGTGTGACACCTGACCTAAGCCCGAGCTCTGCCTTTGCGAAGAGAAGGTGTTAGACTTTGTCCTACAGTGCCCATGTGCTGAATGCCCAAGTATTCTACAGCGTCTGGAAGTGGAGACTCCAGTATGTGCGTTACTGGAGTGCTGGGGCATTGCTCAAAGAGGACTGAGCTAAGGTTGCATTGTGGAGGTGGAATGCATCTTAACTTCCTATTTCCTGGCTTTCAGAAGTTTACTTTTAACCACTCCACATTTTGGAAGGGCACGAGATACCACAGGGCAACCTGATCTCTGATTAACAAAGTTCTGGGTCATCCAATACCCTTCATAGCAACAACCATGATTTCTGAACTTGGTTGTTCAGAGAATGCACTCAAATACTGCAGCGTCGCTCCATAACCAGTGGCTAGGGGGTGCGAAAGGGTTGTCCTCTTTCTTTTAAAACCCAAGAGCAACCTTTGCATATTGTTCCCAGCCAGCAAACCCCACCCCACACTCTCCCCATAAAACCAAACCAAACCCTGAGACCCAAACCCCAAGATTTTGAGATCTGGAATCTGTGACGGTAAAGACTCGAGATTGGTTGTTTGCCACCCACTGCATCTTCCTTACCCAGGACAATCCACATTCTAGTGGTCACCCTGTTGTTACAGGGAAGGAAAAGTTTGGGCCTTCGACATCAGCTGTGTGTTCATATTCAGATTTCACCAGCTTCTCAACAGGTGTAAATCCCATAGCTCCCCTGACTTCAGCAGAGCCATGCTGATTTGCACCAACTAAGGATCTGGCCCAGGGTGAACAATCCGGTGCCTCCATATAAAATATGCAGCTCTGCTGCGTTGCTTCTCGCGGTTTGTTTGGAAAGGCAGCGTGAGAACATGCCCCTTTTCAACGTTATTATTATCGATATTACGATAGCATCTAGCAGTCCCAACAAGGGCAGTCCTAGCTGTTCTGCTGGCCAGGGCAGGAAACATTTTTGGCATCCTTCTGGCAACTCAGTAGAGAGGGGCGGGAAATACCCCAAGTGGCACAGCAGTCCAAAGCTCCTCTGCTTGCCCACCCCTGCGTCCCCACCATGACTGGGACCCTGTTGTGCTAGGCACTGTGCACAGTGAGAGCCAGTCTCTGCCCCAACGACCTTACCATGTAAATAGGCAAAGGACAAGAGGGGAAACTGAGGCACGCAGCGCTGAACTGACTTGCCCAAAGTCACCCAGCAGATCTGTGCCAGGGCCACAACAGAACGAAAGTCTCCTGGCTCCGAGGTCAGTGCCCCACCTCTCATCCAGGTCAGTACAGTAGATAACAGAGTGAGGGTGTGACATTCCAGGGGTACAATCCAGACTAGTGGGGGGCTGTGTCACTGCTGCCCTGCAACCTTGGCTGCCTTACAATGCCTTGCTATGGTAGCTCCCACCTGGGCAGCTCACAAACAGCCTTCCAGCCTGCAGGTCACACCCTGAGTGTCTGTGTGTAACTGCAGCCTGACAGGTACCCCCTCTCTCAGCAGCCTCGGTTATACTACACCCCCCACGCCTCCAGTCCTGGATCTGCCCCCAGAAATGTATGTCCTGTACTGCCCAGCCCTCTCCTGGACAGTACAAATATATTCAGTCCCTTATTCCTGTAAGGGAATAATATGCCACTTTACTATTTTAAATAGAGTATCCAGACACTCCAAATTAAACACACTGGATTAGGTTTATTAACTACAAAGAGAGAGATTTTGAGTACAAGTAATGAGGCAGACAAGTCAGAGATGGTTACAAGAAAAATAAAGATAAAATGCTTACCAGTATTTATTTAAGAAACTAACAGTTTTGAAGGAAACTTTCTCACCACATGTTTCCAGCAAGGTTACTATAGGTCAGGCCCCCTCCCCCAGAGTCCAAAGACTGTTTCCTCTTGTCTTCTCAGGTGCAGAGAATGAGATGAGCAGGGAGAGATTGGGATGGGTGGGTGTCTGTCCCTCCTTTTTGTAGTTTCAGTTCCCCTCTTGAAACACATTTCCAGTTGAGCCCCAGGAGAAAAAAGAGTCGATGTGGAAGGATGTTCCCTGCTGTTTTTTTTCACCTGTTTGAACTTCCTTTGTTTTCTCTCTTTGCTTGACAACTCTATTTACCGCTTAAATGCCAGTTAAAGCATACACATTCCTTCCTTTGTTTAGAGAGACACAGTGGGTGAGTCATATCTTTTATTGGACTAACTTCTGTTTGTGAGGGAGACAAGCTTTTGAGCCACAGAGAGCTAGGGTGACCGGAAAGCAAGTGTGAATGATCAGGACGTTGGTGGATGGGTGGGCAGGTAATAGGTGCCTATATAAGATAAAGCTCCAAATATCGTGACTGTCCCTATAAAATCGGGACACCTGGTCACCGTACACAGAGCTCTTCTTCAGATCTGTAAAAGGAACTCCCAGCATCACAGCAAAATGTGAGGTGTAACAGACTGGTTAAGCTGGTCAGCGCATTATAGATGGTGAGACCTCGGGGGATGATGTTTTGTTTAATGCATTTGCTCAGGAAGTAGATGTCACTGTTAAGTTTTGCTTCCTTTTCTTCATGTTGTGGAGTTTCAGACCTGACTTCTGCCTCGGCAGGACTGTGGGGTTTGGAACATGTGTTAATAACATCACACAGGGGAATCTTATAACTTCACATACAAAGTCACCACACATATTTGACCTGGACAATACTGACCAGCAAATTCTGAGTTTCCAAATGATATTTTACAGGGCATATTTTGAACATAGATTATTATGATCGTGTATAGGGTGTAGACACAGGGGTATGTTCTGTCACAGAGGGAAGATGCTAAGTTGTGTTGAGCAATCAAATTTAAAATGACTTCATTTGAGTTGACTGAATTCCATGTTTTATTCTATATTTTGCTTGGAATTTCAAAATGTGTGTTTTTTGTTTTTTTTTGCATGACTTGCAGAAAGACACAACTGTACGGGGAGATGTCAACAAACCACTAAAGTGCCTGAAACCACTATGGCTATTGCTAAAAGCAGCCAAATCAGCAGGCTGCAAATTGGCCATGTCGCAGCCTCAGCTTACCCAAGGCAGGAGGGGAGGGGGTTTTGGGTGCCACAGAAAGGGCAGCTTGACCCAGCGTCCTTCCTGATAAAAATTGTGTTGAAGTTGCTGATACATGGATCTTAGAAGAGCAGGATGTGCCCTCAGGAATGTGTCTAACAAGGTCTCAAGGCTGCAAACTCTGGGAAAAACCAGAGCCGGCCTAGGGCGCCAGGGTTTGCGGGGGCAGCATTTTGCCGCGATTGGCGGCAATTCGGCGGTGGGGGGTTCTTCCGCACTCTGGATCTTCGGTGGCAATTCTGCGGCGGGTCCTTCACTCGCTCCGGGACCCGCTGCCGAAGTGCCCCAAAGACCGGGAGCGTGGAAGGACCCCCCACCGCAGAATTGCCGACGACGACCGGGAGCGCAGAAGGACCCCCGCCTAGGGCGCCAAAAACCCTGGCGCCGCTCCTGGGAAAAACCCACACCTGGTTAATCAATAATCAAGGAAGCCTTTTGCTTGCCCATTGGAACTGCTTGCTTGACAAGTTTTCTTTAAGGGACATGTCATTCTATTACTAATGTATAAATAAAGGGGAAAAGTTGGAGGTAGTTGGACTCTTCTGGACTCTCCCTCTGGATCCATCTTGCAGTCCCCACCGGCAGCCGGGCTGCCACTGGGCCACTTGAGAGCCACACTCCGCTTCGGTAATTATCGAGGGTTGGGGGTGTTCTACTGACCTGTTGTGGACGTGTGTAAGTGCTTGAGACTAAGTCAAGTTTAGCTTTAAGTGAAAGCACTCTTCTGCTGTCCTGTTTGTGCCAGCCATCTATCGGTCGGACAGCCGTGTCTCCCCTGGTTTATTTCCTGACACCGCCTCGCACAGAGTAAAAGTTACCAAGAGCTTTGGGTTGAAAGAACCCCGGGTAACAATCAACTGAGGATTACAGAAAGTCTTTCACCCTGATCGATCCTAAAGGCTTTGCTATGCAGATGGCAGCACTGAATGCAGCCACCTCTGGGGTGGAGGGTCAGCAGGTGTTATTATTTAGGGTTACCATATTTAAAAAATAAAAAAGAGGACACTCCAGGGGGCCCTGGCCCCGCCCCTTTCCCACCCCGCCCCGCCCCAACTCCACCCATTCCCCGCCCTAACTCCGCCCATCCCCCCACCCCTTCCTCAAAGTCCCCGCCCTAACTCCGCCTGCTCCCCTCAGTGCCCCGCATTCCCCCTCCTACCTCCCAGCCACGCGAAAAGGGCTGCCCAAGTGTTACCGGCTTCACGGTTTGCCGGGCAGCCCCTGTGCCTCTGGACCCTGTGCCCTCGGAGACCGGGAGGGGAAGTGCCCGGCCGGCGGCGCAGGGTCCAGAGGCATGGGGGCTGCCCGAAGCCGGTAGCGCTCGGGCAGCTTGGCTCTAAACAGAGCAGAAGAGTCAAGGTAGGGAGCACAGCAGCCGCGGGAGGGGAAGTGCCCAGCCGGCGGTATTTTTCCCGGACATGTTCGGCTTTTTGGCAATTCCCCCCAGACGGGGGTTTGATTACCAAAAAACCGGACATGTCCGGGAAAAACTGGACGTATGGTAACCCTATTATTATTCACATTTAGTGCTTAGAGGCCACAATCCGGGCTGGGTCCTATAGTACAGGCACTGTACAAACATAGAGAAAAGGAGAGGCCCTGCCCCAAAGAGCTCACAGTCTAACAAACAAGGTACTGTACTGTTAGGTGGATGAGGCAAAAATGGGGTTCAGTGGTATGCTGGGAAAAACAGGGTGACAAAAACAACAGGATGCGTGCAATTCTTTGGGGAATAACGGGCACACAGCATATTGTACAATAGTACTATAGGGTGGGGAAGTGAAACAAGGATGTAGTTTTGGCCAGTTATACCAGGACAAACCGTTTCTCATACCAGAAGTGCCTTGGCTTCTTTAATGTCAAACAACACAGCCTTAACCTTGGGCTCTTCTGAAAGCATCACCTAGTGCCAGGTGTTTCTGGCTCTCGGTCCTATGCTTAGACCGCTACCCCATCCTTCTCTTGACTGTAGACTGAGTCTCTCAAAGGAAGTGGTGGAAGCCATATTGCTTGAGTCACAAATCTACAGGACAAAGCAATGGAAATAGTCCCCCATTGGTCCTTACACCCATTTTACACATGTGTAAATGGAGGCGCTGAGAAGTCGTGCCATAGGTCACGCAGGTAGAGCCGGGACTGGAACTCACATCTCCTGATGTTCTGCCCGTTCCACCAAAAGAACAATCGGTGAGTTGTGACCAGCACCGTGGAAAACCCTGGACTTCTTTAGAAGAAACAAGGGAAGAAAGTATCTCACGGTGAGCCATGAAACGCCTCCCTCTCTTCCTGTGTTAGGTGCAATTTAGAAAGTCTATTAATAACTCTAGAGAAGGGTTACCCCTTTTAAATGATCATTACATCATCCTGCGAGTAAGACTCAGTGGTTAAATGGGTAAATCACAAAAGACTAAGTAACCTTTGGAAGTGCCACCATTTCAGCTAGCAAACCAGCTCCCCCATTCTCATTCCCTCCATATCAGCTAAATCACACCTTGGAGCCTTTCTGCCAAACACACTCGGCTCTTTTACATCCAAATCCTGCAGCCTATGGGCGCTTTGCCAGCTGTGCGTTTGGTTCAAAGGCGGTGCAATTGCCTCCTGCACCTTGATAGGCTTGAGACAGTCATTGCACGAGCAGAGCCCGGACACATGGTCCAAGGTAAGGAAAATAAAGGCAAATGAGCACATTTAACCCTTGGGAGCCGTGTCATTGTTTTGTAATGGATTTATTTTAACTGGCACAAATCCCTGTGTGGTACATTCCAATCAGTTTAGAAATGATTTCTAGCAATTTACCTTAATTTGGTAAGGAATTGCCTTACGCTAGATCGAGGTAAATCAGTTGTGAACCGATTTAAGTGTGTCCACACAGGGGTTTGCTGCAGTTTAATTTTAAACCCAATTTTAGTTAAACCTGTGCACGTTTTGTGTGCAGACAAGGCGTTAAGAAGGATTGTGTTCAAGTCTAGTGCATGGTTCAAATTCAAACTTGAAAACATGACCTGACTGTAGCCAGTGCAGTGACGTCTGCCTGAGCCTGCAGCCAGCCTGAACCAACAGCTCGGAGAAATGAATTGCCCCGCGTATCACAGTGGGGTGTTCAGAGATTCAAAGCGGATAAAGCCAGACGGGACCATCTAGTTTGATCTCCTGCATAACACAGGCCAGCACGTCTATTCGAAACACATCCACTCTCTATGTAAAGAGTCCAAGTGCTGGGGAATCCCCCACCTCCCTAAATCCGCTGCTCCAGGGATTAATTCATTACCCACCCTGTGAAAAATGTGCACGCTATTTCTAGTCTGCATTTGTCTCCTGTCAGCTTCCAGCCTTCGGAATGGCTGTTAACGACATCTGGAAATGAGGGGTGAAGGCCCTGCGACCCCCACACCCCACCCCCAACAGAGGATTCTGTGGGTATGTCCACACTGCCAAAAAAGACAGTGAGTCTCAGAGCCCGGGTCAACTGAGTCTGACTCGGGGCTCGCGCTGCGGGGCTAAAGGCAGCCGTGTAGATGTTCAGGATCGGGCTCTGAGCCACTCCTCCCTCGCCAGGTTCCACAGCCCGGGCTCCAGCCCAGCTCGAGGGTCTACACTGCTAGTTCTGTCCCCGCACCGTGAGCCTGAGTTCGTTGAGCTGGGCTCTGAGACTCACACCCGCAGAGGTTAGTTTGCTGGGTGGACAGACCCTGTGTGTAGCTGAAGAGGGCGGCAGGCCCAGCCCACCCACCCCATCTGCTAAGCTAGGTACTGGGGGAGGCAGGTGTCCCTGCCTCTCTGGGAATGGGGGAAAGGGAACCCCTTTGTTACCCCTGCTACTCCTGAGGGTAAGGGGCAGGGCCCCACGCAGCTGCTGTCTGGCAGGGGAGGACGCCCCACAGGTACCGTCACTCCAAATTGGGGCAGGGCGTCATCTCCAATCTGGGACAAACCAACCATGCCTCTGGAGGTTCCACAGCTCGCTGAGCAGAAAGCACAGGTCACAGGCCAAAGGCGGCAGCTTCCCTGAGTTGAAGCCTTTCTGGGCCGGCTCTGTTACTGTTTAGGCAATTATTACCCGCTCTAATCTCTGTGCTGGCTCCATTCCATCGGC
>NC_088791.1:359141911-359173137 GCF_011386835.1 Chrysemys picta bellii | reverse complement strand
CTTCGACATCAGCTGTGTGTTCGTATTCAGATTTCACCAGCTTCTCAACAGGTGGAAATCCCATAACTCCACTGACTTCAGCAGAGCCATGCTGATTTGCACCAACTAAGGATCTGGCCCAGGGTGAACAATCCGGTGCCTCCATATAAAATATGCAGCTCTGCTGCGTTGCTTCTCGCGGTTTGTTTGGGAAGGCAGCGTGAGAACATGCCCCTTTTCAACTTTATTATTATCGATATTACGATAGCATCTAGCAGTCCCAACAAGGGCAGTCCTAGCTGTTCTGCTGGCCAGGGCAGCAAACATTTTTGGCATCCTTCTGGCAACTCAGTAGAGAGGGGGGGAAATAGCCCAAGTGGCACAGCAGTCCAAAGCTCCTCTGCTTGCCCACCCCTGCGTCCCCACCATGACTGGGACCCTGTTGTGCTAGGCACTGTGCACAGTGAGAGCCAGTCTCTGCCCCAACGACCTTACCATGTAAATAGGCAAAGGACGAGGGGAAACTGAGGCATGCAGAGCTGAACGGACTTGCCCAAAGTCACCCAGCAGATCTGTGCCAGGGCCACAACAGAACAAAAGTCTCCTGGCTCCGAGGTCAGTGCCCCACCTCTCATCCAGGTCAGTACAGTAGATAACAGAGTGAGGGTGTGACATTCCAGGGGTACAATCCAGACTAGTGGGGGGCTGTGTCACTGCTGCCCTGCAACCTTGGCTGCCTTACAATGCCTTGCTATGGTAGCTCCCAGCCTTCCAGCCTGCAGGTCACACCCTGAGTGTCTGTGTGTAACTGCAGCCTGACAGGTACCCCCTCTCTCAGCAGCCTCGGTTATACTACACCCACCACACCCCCCAGTCCTGGATCTCCCCCCAGAAATTATGTCCTGTACTGCCCAGCCCTCTCCTGGACAGTACAAATATATTAAGTCCCTTATTCCTGTAAGGGAATAATATGCCACTTTACTATTTTAAATAGAGTATCCAGACACTCCAAATGAAACACACTGGATTAGGTAAAACAGGTTTATTAACTACAAAGAGAGAGATTTTGAGTACAAGTAATGAGACAGACAAGTCAGAGATGGTTACAAGAAAAATAAAGATAAAATACTTACCAGTATCTATTTAAGAAACTAACAGTTTTGAAGGAAACTTTCTCACCACATTTCCAGCAAGGTTACTATAGGTCAGGCCCCCTCCCCCAGAGTCCAAAGGCTGTTTCCTCTTGTCTTCTCAGGTGCAGAGAATGAGATGAGCAGGGAGAGATTGGGGTGGGTGGGTGTCTGTCCCTCCTTTTTGTAGTTTCAGTTCCCCTCTTGAAACACATTTCCAGTTGAGCCCCAGGAGAAAAAAGAGTCTATGTGGAAGGATGTTCCCTGCTGTTTTTTTTCACCTGTTTGAACTTCCTTTGTTTTCTCTCTTTGCTTAACAACTCTATTTACTGCTTAAATGCAAATTAAGGCATACACATTCCTTCCTTTGTTTAGAGAGACACAGTGGGTGAGTCATATCTTTTATTGGACTAACTTCTGTTTGTGAGGGAGACAAGCTTTTGAGCCACAGAGAGCTAGGGTGACCAGAAAGCAAGTGTGAACGATCAGGACGTTGGTGGGTGGGTGGGCAGGTAATAGGTGCCTGCATAAGATAAAGCTCCAAATACCGTGACTGTCCCTATAAAATCGGGACATCTGGTCACCCTACACAGAGCTCTTCTTCAGATCTGTAAAGGAACTCCCAGCATCACAGCAAAATGTGAGGTGTAACATACTGGTTAAGCTGGTCAGCGCATTATAGATGGTGAGACCTCGGGGGGTGATGTTTTGTTTAATGCATTTGCTCAGGAAGTAGATGTCACTGTTAAGTTTTGCTTCCTTTTTCTTCATGTTGTGGAGTTTCAGACCTGACTTCTGCCTCGGCAGGACTGTGGGGTTTGGAACATGTGTTAATAACATCACACCGGGGAATCTTATAACTTCACATACAAAGTCACCACACATATTTGACCAGGACAATACTGACCAGCAAATTCTGAGTTTTCAAATGATACTTTACAGGGCATATTTTGAACCAAGCTTATTATGATCGTGTATAGGGTGTAGACACGGGTATGTTCTGTCACAGAGGGAAGATGCTAAGTTGTGTTGAGCAATCAAATTTAAAATGACTTCATTTGAGTTGACTGAATTCCATGTTTTATTCTATATTTTCCTTGGAATTTCAAAATGGTTTTTTTTGTTTTGTTTTTGCATGACTTGCAGAAAGACACAACTGTACGGGGAGATGTCAACAAACCAGGAAAGTGCCTGAAACCACTATGGCTATTGCTAAAAGCAGCCAAATCAGCAGGCTGTAAATTGGCCATGTCGCAGCCTCAGCTTACCCAAGGCAGGAGGGGAGGGGGCTTTGGGTGCCACAGAAAGGGCAGCTTGACCCCGCGTCCTTCCTGATAAAAATTATGTTGAAGTTGCTGATACATGCATCTTAGAAGAGCAGGATGTGCCCTCAGGAATGTGTCTAACAAGGTCTCAAGGCTGCAAACTCTGGGAAAAACCAGGGCCGGCACTTCCATTTAGGCGACCTAGGCAGTCGCCTAGGGCGCCAGGATTTGCGGGGGCAGCATTTTGCCGCGATTGGCGGCAATTCGGCGGCGGGGGGTTCTTCCGTGCTCCGGATCTTCGGTGGCAATTCTGCGGCGGGTCCTTCACTCGCTCCAGGACCCACTGCCGAAGTGCCCCGAAGACCGGGAGCATGGAAGGACCCCCCCACCACAGAATTGCCAACGACAACCGGGAGCGTAGAAGGACCCCCGCCTAGGGTGCCAAAAACCCTGGCGCCGCTCCTGGGAAAAACCCAAACCTGGTTAATCAATAATCAAGGAAGCCTTTTGCTTGCCCATTGGAACTGCTTGCTTAACAAGTTTTCTTTAAGGGACATGTCATTCTATTACTAATGTATAAATAAAGGGGAAAAGTTTGAGGTAGTTGGACTCTTCTGGACTCTCCCTCTGGATACATCTTGCAGTCCCTACCGGCAGACGGGCTGCCACTGGGCCACTTGAGAGTCACACTCAGCTTCGGTAATTATCGAGGGTTGGGGGTGTTCTACTGACCTGTTGTGGACGTGTGTAAGTGCTTGAGACTAAGTCAAGTTTAGCTTTAAATGAAAGCACTCTTCTGCTGTCCTGTTTGTGCCAGCCGTCTATCGGTCGGACAGCCGTGTCTCCCCTGATCTATTTCCTGACACCGCCTCGCACAGAGTAAAAGTTACAAAGAGCTTTGGGTTGAAAGAACCCCAGGTAACAATCAATAACTGAGGATTACAGAAAGTCTTTCACCCTGATCGATCCCAAAGGCTTTGCTATGCAGACGGCAGCACTGAATGCAGCCACCTCTGGGGTGGAGGGTCAGCAGGTGTTATTATTTAGGGTTACCATATTTAAAAAATAAAAAAGAGGACACTCCAGGGGGCCCTGGCCCCGCCCCTTTCCCACCCCGCCCCGCCCCAACTCCACCCATTCCCACCCTAACTCCGCCCATCCCCCCACCCCTTCCTCAAAGTCCCCGCCCTAACTCCGCCTGCTCCCCTCAGTGCCCCGCATTCCCCCTCCTACCTCCCAGCCACGCGAAAAGGGCTGCCCGAGTGCTACCGGCTTCACAGTTTGCCGGGCAGCCCCTGTGCCTCTGGACCCTGTGCCCTTGGAGACCGGGAGGGGAAGTGCCCGGCCGGCGGCGCAGGGTCCAGAGGCATGGGGGCTGCCCGAAGCCGGTAGCGCTCGGGCAGCTTGGCTCTAAACAGAGCAGAAGAGTCAAGGTAGGGAGCACAGCAGCCGCGGGAGGGAAAGTGCCCAGCCGGCGGTATTTTTCCCGGACATGTTCGGCTTTTTGGCAATTCCCCCCGGACGGGGGTTTGATTACCAAAAAACCGGACATGTCCGGGAAAAACTGGACGTATGGTAACCCTATTATTATTCACATTTAGTGCTTAGAGGCCACAATCCGGGCTGGGTCCTATAGTACAGGCACTGTACAAACATAGAGAAAAGGAGAGGCCCTGCCCCAAAGAGCTCACAGTCTAACAAACAAGGTACTGTACTGTTAGGTGGATGAGGCAAAAATGGGGTTCAGTGGTATGCTGGGAAAAACAGGGGTGACAAAAACAACAGGATGTGTGCAATTCTTTGGTGAATAACGGGCACACAGCATATTGTACAATAGTACTATAGGGTGGGGAAGTGAAACAAGGATGTAGTTTTGGGCCAGTTATACCAGGACAAACTGTTTCTCATACCAGAAGTGCCTTGGCTTCTTTAATGTCAAACAACACAGCCTTAACCTTGGGCTCTTCTGAAAGCATCACCTAGTGCCAGGTGTTTCTGGCTCTCGGTCCTATGCTTAGACCGCTACCCCATCCTTCTCTTGACTGTAGACTGGGTCTCTCAAAGGAAGTGGTGGAAGCCATATTGCTTGAGTCACAAATCTACAGGACAAAGCAATGGAAATAGTCCCCCATTGGTCCTTACACCCATTTTACACATGTGGAAATGGAGGCACTGAGAAGTCGTGCCATAGGTCATGCAGGCAGAACCGGGACTGGAACTCACATCTCCTGATGTTCTGCCCGTTCCTACCAAAAGAACAATCGGTGAGTTGTGACCAGCACCGTGGAAAACCCTGGACTTCTTTAGAAGAAACAAGGGAAGAAAGTATCTCACGGTGAGCCATGAAACGCCTCCCTCCCCTTCCTGTATTAGGTGCAATTTAGAAACAGTCTATTAATAACTGTCCCCGCACCGTGAGCCTGAGTTCGTTTGAGCTGGGCTCTGAGACTCGCACCCGCAGAGGTTTGTTTGCTGGGTGGACATACCCTGTGTGTAGCTGAAGAGTGGCGGCAGGCCCAGCCCACCCACCCCATCTGCTAAGCTAGGTACTGGGGGAGGCGGGTGTCCCTGCCTCTCTGGGAATGGGGGAAAGGGAACCCCTTTGTTACCCCTGCTACTCCTGAGGGCAAGGGGCAGGGCCCCACGCAGCTGCTGTCTGGCAGGGGAGGTCGCCCCCACAGGTACCGTCACTCCAAATTGGGGCAGGGCGTCATCTCCAATCTGGGACAAACCAACCATGCCTCTGGAGGTTCCACAGCTCGCTGAGCAGAAAGCACAGGTCCCAGGCCAAAGGCGGCAGCTTCCCTGAGTTGAAGCCTTTCTGGGCCGGCTCTGTTACTGTTTAGGCAATTATTACCCGCTCTAATCTCTGTGCTGGCTCCATTCCATCGGCTATTGCAGCCCGGTGTCAAACATCCCCAGGGCTAAAGAACAAAGCAGGGCCCAGCACGAGCTAGTCCATCATGAGCGTGAGCACAGAATTCAGTTCACGATGGATCGAGTGCCAGCTTGTTAGCTCTCGCCAGAGGAGCGCGGGGGCTGTGAGTCTAACCCCCTGGGAGCTGGACAGAGCTGAACTTCTCCTTACTTCGGCATCATGGTCGCTAGCTGCAGCAGAGGAAAATGGTTCCCAAGAGGGACAGGGAGCACCTGCAGTATGTTTTATTGCTGGGGTAGGGGGTGGTATGACAGCAATCCCCCCAGACAAATTATTCTATTCTACTGTAGCAAATCCATGTCTGCCTATGTCACTGCGCTGCGTACCAGGAGCACCGGGATACCTCAGTGACAACTGTGATAGAGCTCAGATCCTCCTACTCAAAAAGCCCAGGCCCTTACCACTCGAACGAAAGGAGAATCTCCATGAATGTTAGCACTGTAACCCTTCTGCCCCTCTGAGTTGGCAGCAACAAGGGCCGGGTTCAGTATCTAGGGTTTCCGTTTCAATAACGCAATGCAAAACCGGCTCGAGCCCCCACCCAGTGACCTGGGACAATTACATACCACCACCCCACCCCCCGCCCCCCGAGCGCCTCTAGGAGGCAATACTTCCCCTATCGCAAGCACGGAGTCTGAGTGTAGCAAAAGCCTTTTAATAAAGGAGGGAAACAATGCGGCATTATGTTGGGGAAACACCACAAACAGGATTCATAACACAAACCATGAGCAAAAGACCCACCTCCAAGTCAGTTTGGCAGTGTCCTTTTCCCCTCAGGGTTTTAAGTCCAATCACCCCAAAGTCCAACAACCCCAAAGTCTCTGTCCCTGGTCAGTGCCACCTCAGAGTTCAAAAGGTTATCTGCAGAGTTTTACCCCCCCCCCCTCCCAGCCTGGGCGGAAATGGGGGGGGCACACGGGATGCTAAGAGACAACTTACGTGGTCCGAGGCCTACTGTCCCACCTCTCCGTGGAGTTCTGCTGCAGCCTTTACCACGGATGGCTTCACTCTACCAGCCGCACCGCGCCACAGCGCTCCGCTCCTCCAGCCGTCCCCGCAAACTGCTCAGCTCTGCCAGCCGCTCCACTCCACCAGCCGTCCCATGAACCGCTCCAGCTGCCCCCGCCAATGGCTCAGCTCCTGAAGTTCTTTTCCACCCTCGCCATAATTCACCACCAGATGTCAGGGTAGAGCTTATCCTGACTCTGCTTACAGCACTATAGGGCCTATGACAAAGAGTTGAGCAATTCCATCCCATAGAAGACAGTGGTACCTAGACATACGAGCTAGTTCATTGCACACTCCTCTTTTTAGGAAAAACTTGTGCTCCCGAGTCTGGGTTTTACCTACACTCAGTCCTGCCAGTGTAACAAATCTACAGCCACATATCCTGGGTGGCCACTGGATTGTTACTGGGTTATTAGGCAGAAGTTAGCTGGGGCATCAGGGATTTTCTTAGGCCAGCTGATATTAACCCATGAGTACTTGTCTTAAAAGTCCATGCACAAGACAGATAGCTCAAATGAGTAATGCATCATCAGGCCTGACGTCCTCCAACCGCCCCTGCCAACTGCCAGCTCCCCCTGTCCTGACATGGAGGCTTTCATCTTTGTTTCTATTCAAAACAGGTTACCAAATTCTCCTCCCCCACGATCCCAAAATAATGTAAGGGGGAAAAGACAGCTTGCTGAGAACAAAATCATTAGGAGACAACATAGTTCAATAGATTCCTTCACCTTGGTTTAATTCTTTGCTCACATGTTTTTCTGTTCTCACACTAGTTTTTAAACAGATGGCCCAGTCGTTTCAACTTTGGCGGAGATCACAGGTGAAATGAGTTTGTGGCCTCAGCTTACTTAAAGCACCAATGCAATTTTGACCTGTCGTTGTTTGACCAACAGCCGTCAGGGGAGGAATGTTTATGAATAATTGTTCCCATTTGCTCAAAGAATCCAAAGAGCTTTCCAGACAGCATGTACAGCAGGTATCTGTTCCACCACCACCGAAACACAGCCAGTTCTGGGGTGTAACATGGCAGTTATTTCACAGCACAGGGCAACACTACCTAACATTTTAGGAATGGTGGATCCATATGAAACGTCAAGGAAAATATAAGGAGATAAATGACCATTAACTACACAAACTGGAACTTAGCCAGGACACCAAGGGTGACATCCTTTCTCAAGTCCCTCCCCTGCCACAGACTTCCTGTGTGACCTTGGGCAAGTCTCTTAGTTCCTGAGTCTCAGATCTGCACTGTGCAATGGGCATAATAGCATTGCCCTGCCTCCCAGGGGTGTCCTGAGTATAAATACATTAAAGATTGCGAGGCTCTCAGTTGCTATGGTGATGGAGGCCATATAAGCACCATAGATGACCGATACCCCCTTAAGGAAAGCATAACAACACTTCTGTATCAGCTGCCATCCAAAGATCTCAAAAATCATGGCTATATTAAGCCACACGATACTCCTATCAGCTAGCTGTTATTACCCACTTTTACAGGTGGGGAAACTGAGGCATGAAGCTGCTAAGTGACTTGTGTACAAGAGCACCGAGGAGGCTGATGGGCAGGCCCTGAATAGAATTCAGATCTCCTGATTCCCAGCCCGGTGCTGTAATCAGAAGACCATCCTTCATCCCTATGTTTAATAATAATTATGTTTTGAAAAAGGTGTTTAATAGCAGACCAGTTTTATACCTAGGGGCGAAGGTGCATTCAAGGACTCTGTATGGCACATGTAGGTAAATGGGAGCTTGTAGTGTTACCAGTTGAGTTCCCATCCCCAGGGATACCTATGTAAGCAGGGTTTGAATGAGATCTCTCCTGACAGCTAGCTGGGAGGGGAGAGACTTCAGTAGCAAACTGTATTTACATGAACACACCTACTCTGCCAAGATATCCAGCTGTTTGCTCAAAGTGATCCACTTTGGCTGGTGTTGGGTTACAAATCACTTTAGTACTGAAAGCAGGGGTAGTGAGATGTAGTTATCAATGTTGTTGTATGAATGAAGGGGAGCAGAACTGTGCTTAGTCACCCTCAGCTGAAAAGACCTCATTAAGCCAGGGTCTCAAATGCCAGGTGTCCCAGCCAAAAAGGTAGACTCTTCCACAGGGTCCCTGGTTTGGTTTAACTTGGTCCTTCCCACTGTTCAAAGACAGAGCTAAATAGGCTCTCTTAAAAGCCTTTATTATTTAAGTGCTTAAATAAGAGCTGAAATCACTTGTGGTGGGGTTGTGTTTCTACCCAGCCTGCAAAAAGCTGAAAATCATTAAGAGACTGACCAGTAGAGAGGCAGGTGGCCGGCGGGCGCAGCGAACAAGTGGCTGGCGGGGCAGCCAGCGGAGAGGAACCACCGCTGGTAGGGCAACCAGCCAGAGCAAGCGCTCAGATGGCAGAGCAAGCAAGGTGCTTTCTTCTGCTGGTGGGAGGTGAACTCACACAGATGCACCTCTGCCCCTGGGTCTTCACTGACCAAGGACAACCCCTGTGAGCGGGGTATGGTGAGGGAGCAGAGAGGGGCACAGAAAAGGAACTTTTGGTTGTAGAACACGAGGCGGAAGGCTCTGCCCCACGCGCTCTGGGGTGGGTGTCCTGCTCAGTTTTATGTTTATGAATCCTGCTTGTGCCATTTCCCTTAATTCATGCTGGGTGACTTCCCTCCTTTCATTAAAAGTTTATTTTCTACACTCAGACTCTGTGCTTGCGAGTGGGGAAGTTTTGCCTCTCAGGCACCCAGGGGTGGTGTGGAATTTTCCCAGGTTCCTGGGTGGGGGCTCGAGCCAGTTCTGTGTTGTCTTGTTGAAAAGGAACCCCTAGATACTGATCCCAGCCCTGGTTGCTGCCAGCTCCACCTGGCAGAAGGGTTACACCTTGTCTGAAGTGTAACTCAGGTATATCTCTTGGGTTTGTCTATTAATGAGCTAGGGCACACAGGGATCAGACTGAATGTGGATTACAGTCATG
Organism: Chrysemys picta bellii; assembly: GCF_011386835.1. Taxonomy (NCBI): domain Eukaryota; kingdom Metazoa; phylum Chordata; order Testudines; family Emydidae; genus Chrysemys; species Chrysemys picta. The sequence continues at coordinate 359,163,857 of NC_088791.1, read as the reverse complement.
CCACAAAGCACAAATAACACGGTGCAGCCTCAGGGCCGGCTTTAGGCCGATTCGGCCGATTCCCCTGAATGGGGCCCCGCGCCTAGAGGGCCCCGCGCAGCGCTCCACCCCGCCCCCGGCCCACTTATCCCTCCTCCCCTGAACGCTCCGCCCACCTTCTCCTCCCCCTCCCCTGCTTCCCGCGAATCAGATGTTCGTGGGAAGCCTGAAAACAAACAGCAGGCAGGAGGTAAGCAGCGGGGGGCGGGGATGCGAGGAGAGAGAGTTCCAGGGAGGCTCAGTGAGGCCCAGTCCGGCCCTGGCCGAGCGCGCGGTTCCCTCTGGCCTGGCCCCCCGGCCGAACACCCCCAGCCCAGTCCCGGCCGAGTGGCCCTGGCTCGGCCCGGTGGCGGCGGTCTCAGTCCCGGCTGAGCGGCTCCGGCCCGGACCCAGACCCAGAACCGGCTGAGTGGCTCCGGCCTGGCTCGGGCCCCGCGAGAGGCTCTGGCCCGGCCCTGTCCCGGACGTGGACCCGGCCGAGCGGCTATGGCCCGGCTCAGCTCGGGCCCTGCGGCGCTGGCCCCAGCCAAGCGGCGCCAGCACGGACCGAGAGGCTCCGGCCCGGCCCTGGCCCAGCGGCTCCGGCCCACACCCGGACCCAGCCGAGCGGATCCGGCCCGGACCCGGCCCACACCGAGCGGACCCAGGCCCTGGCTGAGCGGGCCCGAACCGGACCTGGACCTGGCCCTGGACCCAGCCCGGACCGAGCGGACCCGGCCCAGACCCGGACCCGGCCGAGCGGCTCCAGGCAGCGCGGTAAGGGGGCAGGGAGCAGGTGTTGGAAGAGGGCAGGGGAGTTCGGAGGGTTGTGGGGGGATGGATAGGGGTCGGGGCAGTCAGAGGGCAGGGAACAGGGGGATTGAATGGGGTAAGGGTCCTGGGGGGGCAGTCAGGAAGGAGCAGGGGTTGGGTTGGGCGTTGGGGGGCAGTCAGGGGCAGGGGTTCTAGGGGCAGTCGGGGACAGAGAGAAGGGGTGGTTGGATGGGGCAGGGGTCCTGGGGTGTGTGTCAATAACTTTAGGTAGGCTTAGCATGCATCCGCATACATTACGCAATGTATGTAATATATAATTTTGTTATTATTTATATAGTTATGGAAAGTAAATCATACATGGAAGAAATTAAAGGTGTTTTTTACGTGTTTTTTTTTTTAAGTCATCCCTGTCGGGGCCCCGCCGAAAATGTTCGAATTGGGCCCCGCACTTCCTAAAGCCGGCCCTGACTAAACTAATAAGATTACAGCAGGGTTTGCAAAACTGAAGGTTGCAGCAAGCCCTTACAAAATGGAGTAAGCGTTTTAAAATGGGGTTTGAATGACAATATGGCAAACAGGGAACAGAAGTTACAATATAGACAAGTATAATGGATGGCAAACAGTGAACAGAAGTTACACTGTAGGCAAGTGTAATAAATGGTGAACAGAAATGACAATACTGAAGCAGTGCAAGTCTCAGTGATTTAAGCAGGAATTGGATTGATGGTGAAACTCACAAAGGCAGCTGATTGATCAGCTATGCTCTTAACAAGCATTTTAACTGTTAATTAGCCAGTTATTGGGGTAACCGTTTTTATGAATGAATATTGTTTCATTCATAAAACTTTACCAGGGTTGTGCCTATATGGCATTGTCTAGTCCGTGGGGTTCTTCTTTACGTAATGTATTGGAGGAGCCGCATACGGAACATATCCACCTCGAGTGCCATACCAGAGGCTTCACCTGTCGCGTCCTTACCCTGCCCAGTTAAGCCATTCCTTGCCACGCAGATGCTCTTTTCTGCAGGCAGCTTCACTGGACCAGGCGCATTCTGCGGCTGTGCCCTTAGCCGTCCTGCCCCGAATCCCAGGTGAAAGGTGTTAGTCTGTACAAAGGAACGTCAGCGACCTAATCACAGCCTGGGATCTAAATGCTCCTAATCCCTCCAGCGGCAGCGTGGCAGCTGGCATTTATGATGGGCAAGAGCGGAATTCCAGCCCCATGGTGCTGGACACCCACATGCGCTCTGGGACGTGCTGACTGCCATGCTGTGAATCCCAGAAGTGGGTCCCAGAGGTGGGACTGGTGGAGAGCAATTGCAGCCCCAGTCCATCTGTGTTTCTGATTGTTTCAGGAAGTCCTCAGATATGAGGGGGCGGTACTTCCTGGCCAGCCAGTCAAAAGTGTTAGTGTCACCGTGAGATAAACCTCTCTCCCAGACCACACCCTCTGATCCACCTCTTCCACTCCACATCCAAAAAACCCAGATATCAGGTCTTGTCAAATGGCACCTGGACACACAAGCCAGAACTCGGACTGGCCGGGTGGCAACCCTAATCTTCCATGAATTTATCTAGTTCTTTTTTGAACCCTGTTATAGTTTTGGCCTTCACAACATCCTCTGGCAAGGAGTTCCACAGGTTGACTGTGTGCTTGTGAAGAGACTGTGCACAGTGTGAAGATTGATCCCCTTGATAGATTGTCAGCTCTTCGTGGCAGGGATTGTCTTTTGTGTTGTGTTTGTGCAGCACCTGACACAATGGGGCCTAGTCCATGACTGGGGCGCCTAAATCGTATGGTAATATAAATAACAAACACATATACAGCACCTGGCACAATGGACTGGGGCCGTTAGGTTCTACTGAAATCCAAATAAATAATAATAATAACAGATTTGAATTGCACTGGGCATAGGGCCAGAAACCTATGCCCTAGGAAACCAGTAGTGTCAAGAACCTAGCTCTGGGTCTGTTATTGTCCGTGTCCTTAGTTGCTCTTGTAAACACAAAACTGAACCGGGGGTGTTTTGGTGGCACTCCCTCTGGAGCTGCCTGTATTGTTAACAGTTTGCAGGTGAAATACAGTCCAGAGCCGAACTTGCCGTGACCTACAGTCTGGTAGGTTTGTTTCCTGCCACAGCTCCGTGTTTGATGTGGCTCTCGGGAGGTCAGTGAGAACGTTTGCATTCCCATGAGTCACCCTGTGGCTCGAGCAATGCAGAACAGGTGTTTTCCGCACAGAGAAGTAAGCAGAGGTGTGGATCATTTATCCTGTTACCTCTGCATGGGGCAGAGAAAATTAAAGCTCTCCAAGTGTTTCAGGCTTTTATCTACACATGACCAGGAGGAGGAACAGGAGCAGGCCGTGATGTCAGAGAATGCCAATGTGTAGGAGCATCTGCGGGCACCTGAGGATTTGTTTTTGCAAGACCTTTTAACTCATGATTGTTTACCTCCTCATCAAATGTCACTCAGATTTGGTCTGATTTCCCCCTGGCCAACTATGAATCTTCCAGCCTGCACTGCTTGGAATGCAGGAGCTGGAGGTCCCTTGTGTCAATACTGAGCCAGTGGGGCTAGGGGCGCTCTGCTGCTGGACCACCTGCCGGAGGAGCCGTAAAACTGAGATCCCAATCAGGGGTCGTTGCTGAAGATCCCACACCACTTTTTGCCAGAATTGGGGGGTTACCCCCACTCTCCTGGCTAAATTTCTAGGTAGGAGATGAATCAAGGGTGGGCAAAGCAGAAGATGAGGTAGAGAACAAGGGAGGGAGGAAACAGGTGGGACCAGAGAACGAGGAACAAAGATGGAGGGAGAGAGACAGGCAAGGAAGAGGAACAGATAGAATGACCCACAGGGCAGGGGAAAGGGTGATTTGTGATGAAGACAGAATGATAAAATGGAGCAAGAAAACAGAGAGTGGGCAGAGCTGGGGGACGTCGCTTGTAGGTGTTTCTTCTTGAGAGAAGGCAGCTTGTGCTGCAGGTAGGGTTGCCAAGCCTCCAGGATTGGCTTGGTGTCTCCATGAATTCAAGATTAATCTTTAATTAAGGATTATGTCATGTTATGAAACCTTCAGGAATACGTCCAACCTAAATTGGCAACCCACGAGGAGGAAGTACCTTTCCCCCTGCCAACGGTTAGACGCAGAGGCAGTAGGGCCAACACCCCATGTTCAAAAATTATGTCATGTCCTCCCCAAATCATGAGGTTAATAAATCAATAAATGATTTGCTCTCTGGTTTTTGAGCCTTTGGAGTTCACATTTTCAAGTATTTACCCACAGCCATAAAATCTAGAGCGACTCACTTGAAAGAAAGGAAGAAGAAAGCTGAGATTCTCCTTCAAAATGCCCGGCTGAGTTTTCGAAAGGAAAGGCTGAACTTGCTCCACTGTGAGCCAACAGGCACCACTTGGAACTCCAGCCATTGATCAGACTACAGCAGGCCCCCCGGCTTTGCCCCCTGCCCCCGAAAGTCAGCGTTAGGGCTGCTGACTTTCTAATCACACAAAACCAAACATCCCTGCCCTAACCCTTCTCCAAGGCCCCTTCCATTGCCACCCCATCACCGAGGCCCTGCCCCGCCCCGTCTCCGAGACCCCACCCCCGCTCACTCCATTCTCCCCGCCCTCTGTCGCTCGCTCTCCCCCACCCTCACTCCACTCCCTCATTTTCACCGGGCTGGGGCAGGAGGTTGGGGTGTGAGGGTGAGGGTGAGGGCTCCAGCTGGGGGTGTGGGCTCCGGGCTGGTGACGAGGAGTTTGGAGTGCAGGAGGAGGGTCCAAGTTGCGGCAGGGGGGTGGGGCGTGGGTTTCAGGAAAGAGTTTGGGTGCGGGATGGGGTTCAGGGCTGGGGCTGGGGGTTGGGGTGCGGGAGGAGGTTAGGGCTCCAGCTGGGGGTGTGGGCTCTGGGGTGGGGCTGGGGATGACGGGTGGGGGAAGTGAGGGCTCCGGCTAGGGGTGCGGGCTCTGGGGTGGGGCTGGGGATGAGGGGCTTGGGGTGCAGGGTAGGGTGTTGGGGGGGTGCAGACTCTGGGAGGGAATCAGAGTCATAGAAGATCAGGGTTGGAAGAGACCTCAGGAGGTATCTAGTCCAACCCCCTGCTCAAAGCAGGACCAATCCCCAAGCTTGGGTGCAGGAGGGGGCTCAGAGCTGGGTCAGGGGGTTGGGGTGCAGGAGGGGATTTGGAGTGCGGGCTCTGGGTGGTGTTTACCTCAGCCGGTTCCAGGGAAAGGGCGACATGTCCCTTGGCTCCTAGGCGGAGGCGCAGTCAGGCAGCTCTGCCCGCTGTCTCCACCCTCAGGTGCCACCCCTGCAGCTCCCATTGGCCGCGGCTCCCAGGCAATGGGAGATGCGGAGCCAGCGCTCGGGGTGGGGGCTGTGCATGGGGCTGCGGCCGTCCCTCCATCTAGGAGCCGAGGGACATGTCGCTGCTTGCGGGGAGACACGTGGAGCCAGGTAGGGAGCCTGCCAGCCCCACGCCAACCGGACTTTTGACAGCCCAGTCAGCAGTGCTCACTGGAGCCGCCAGGGTCCCTTTTCGAGCGGGTGTTCCGGTCGAAAACCGGACACCTGGCAACCCTAGACAGGATGCTGGCAGCCAGCACGATTCCTCTACTATTAAAGGTGCAGTGCCCAGAAAAGAGAAGGCCGACATCTCAGTCACATGGCTACACGCGGCCTAGTGCACAGTGAGGAAAGTTGGCCGCACACACTTGGAAATCAGCAGCAGCTTTATTATGCAACAAACAACTCGATGCCATGTTAACTCTGGCCCGTCCTTCTGTGACGCTTGGAAAGGCTCCTATGAGAGGGGGAAAAACACAGTAAAAACAATGATCTTCAGCTACATATTGATCTTCCGAACTCTCTGTTTCTAGCCATCCAGCTTGCATCTAAACACTCTGCACTCATATTAAAACGACCATCGTTTCCACCTGAAAGGACCACGTTTCCTGCCCCTCTAGGGTTACAGGGGTGTACCCAGGGCCGGCACAACCCATTAGGCAATCTAGGCGGTTGCCTTGGGCGCTAACATTTGGGGGGCGGCGACCGCGGCGGCCGGATCTTCGGCTGCCCCCGTTGTCGTCGGTATTTCGGGGGCGGGACCTTCTGCCGCCTGTCGGGGGCGGCATTTCGGGGGCGGGACCTTCCGCCATCTAGGGCGGCAAAAACGCTGGCGGCGCTCCTGGGTGTACCTAGAGCTGTAGTGCCCGGCCCGTGTCTGTGCTTACCTCGCTAGTCCTGGAACAGCTCCTCGGGAAACAGCACCTCAGCCCTTCTGGCCTGGAATAGGAAGAGGAAGGATTAATCATTCAAACACATAACAGCCCATGTCACCGTGGGGCTGAAGGGCTCCTGCTACTCAGACTGCATCAATGGGCACAGAGACGGGACATAATCTGATCCGCTGCAAAGGGACCTAGGAGGAGAAAAACGTAGGGGAGGCAGAGCATCAGCGCCACCCTGTGGTGAGTGGCTTACATGACTTGTTTCTGCCTTACTTTTTTGGAAGAACAATACAGAGTCCTAACTAAGGGGGAACTGTTTCCTTGCAGTGAGCCCAGGACGAATTCCCACCAGAGGGGCTGCTGCTGGGCTAGGGTGTTAACTTGGACCCTGCCTTCCTTTGCAATCCCCAAGCCTCTTCAAGCGCAGTCAATTAGGACTCCAGGAACAGAGGTGGTTGCTTTGGGTAGGTCTACACTTGGGGCTATTTCGACCCTGCTAGCACGGGTGTAACAGCAGTGTAGATGGTGAGGCCTGGCTAAGGCAAGTAAAGAGACGCTTGAACCCTATGGCTATGCACCCTACATGCCCATGCAGAGCCTCCCGTGTCTACACTGCTATATTTAGTAGGGTAGAGTCCTGCCCCTTCCCCGCTGCCAGAGCCTTTCCCCATGGCAGTGAAAGATTCCAGTGGGGAAAGGCTCTGGTGCGGGGAGGCAGTGCGGAACGGCACCGGCAGCTCCCCGAGCTGAGCCTGGCTGCCCTCCCTACCACAGCCTTTCACGTGGAGCTACACGCACCCTACGTGCTGACGTAAGTGTAGACAAGGCCTTTGTGTAATAAAGGACAGTGCAGGATGGAAGAGGGACAGGGTGAGGATTTAAGGATCATGGAAGCTTTTTTTGTTGTTGTTAGCTACTGTATGGAGATGGCTGCTGTGTTCGTAAAGGGACCCCTGTACCACAGAAATAGCTCAGGGTCTGGGACAGGGTGTCACATTTTTCCTTGTCCTTCTGCACCTCAAAACCCTTTTTTTTAAAAGGCTACTAGTCAAATCCTGCAGTTGGGAACCCAGCGTGCAGTGCACACAGCCCAGCTACACACCAGGGGTTATTGTAATCAGCGACTGCCCCAAGCCACATCATTCAGCTCTGGCTCCGGATCCAGATCTCAGCGTCCCCAAGTCCACCAGTGCTGGGTTTGGGGTTTCCAGTCTGAGCCCATCTCTCACTGCCATGATCATTTCAAAGCCTCGGCCAACACACTCCAGTGTCCTGAGTCACTGATGCTGCAGGGCTAGAGATCCTCAGCTGGTGGGAATTTGCAGAGCTCCATTGCCGTCCATAGTGCTAAGCCAATTTGCACCATCCGAGGAGCTGGTTCTTGGCGTCTGGTACTGACTAGTGAAGGACTAGCTATAGGCATTAGCAGACTTAATCAAAACTTGAGTTCCAGCCAGTCCAGGACCCCATCTCTGACAGCAGCCAGCACCCGATAGTTCAGAGGAAGCTGTCAGAATCTCACAGTAGCAGCTGTGGAAGAATCTGTCTCCCAGATCGGCTTTCTACAGATCTCTAATAGGCCTTTGTCCTTATTCTCCCCCAAAGCGGAGTGACGTTAGCGCAGGAAGGAACAAAGGTACCTGTTCTAAATAGAGTTCAGCCTGAGAATTAGTCTGAATCCAATATGCCGACAGGCTGAAAAACATGAAGGGCCCAGCCGGCTCTGTAGTGCTCTGTGCTTTCCCAGCCAGCCAGGTCCTTCCTGAAGCCGTTGTTCAGAAAATAGGGGTCTCCTCAGAATCGCCCTGGGCTCATGTGCGCATGGTGGCTGGGGTGGGAGACTCAGTGGGGACAAGAGCCAGAGTCAGTCCAGAGCGACTGTAGGAGAACTACGCTGTGAGCTGGACTGTCCCCGTCCCAGGCAAACCGACAGGCTGCTTTCATGGTTAACGTGGTCTTGCCTCCAGCTTTCCTGTCTTAGTTTTAAGCAATTGTCCCGGCCTCCTGAGAATGTGAATAACTCCCGTAGGCTCGCTGATCACCGGGACCACACGCGCCCGGAGCCTTCCCCTTGCCATCAGCTCCCTCACTCCCTGCCCATAACTCTCCTCCCACAGTCCAGGGACCAGTTATTTCGCCCTTTGCTGTATTTTGTCTAGAGTCTCCTCTGTAAATGTGTGTGTGTGTGGGAGGGTGGGGGTGGGGAAAGGGTGAGAATTGCCATATGAAAGGTGGCGAGGAGAGAGCTTGTCTCTAGCTCTACAGAGCTTTGATCTCCTTGCTGTGATTCACACCCCTACTGCTGCGTAATAGAGGTGAAGGAGGCATGGCCCAGTCTAGTGGCACTAGCCCATTTCAGTCATGAGGACAGAGGTTGCTGTGCTCTGGGTTTATCCTGCCAGCCTGGGGCTGGCCAATCACTGTACTGTTATGTAATAAGGGTCCCCTGTGGAACGCATAATGAGCTAGCCAGGGTCAAAGGTTACTTGGTCCATCCTCAGCCATGAATTTTAGCAGCTCCTCCCTCTTTTCTCCTCTTTGTGGACTTTGGCGGTGCCCAGCAGTTCGTGTGTTGGGGGATCAACAAGGAAAAAAGAAGTTTAGCAACAGCAGAGAAAGGGGAACCCTGGATTAGCTTTATTCCAGCTCAATCATCACACTATTAATGATGAAAATGGTCTCTGCTCTGTCCTTTGTAGGGCTCAAAGAACACATTCCCTTCTCCATGGGCCTGGGCCAAAGCCCATTAAAGACAACAGAGAGACTGACTTCCGTGAGCTTTGTTTGGATCAGGCCACCTTGAACAAAGAGGGGTTGGACTCATTCCTGCGTCTCTAGGCTTAGCCTATAACCATCTCACTGTCCACTATTTCCTTTGACTGACGGGCTGGTCTCGCCCTCACTCAGATCCCGGACTAAGGAACTGGATCTGGGGAGTTTGTACCCAATATCCCCCACCTCCTCCCTCTTTACATCTGAGGGTCTCTCTGATGAGTCCTTGCTGAGGACTGTCAAGTCATATTGCCCAGGCCTGATCTTCTTTGACTAAACCCCAGGAAATACGGGCTTCCAGGGCTCCATCTGTGTCTTTGCATTAACCAGGTGTATCTTCCTGCCTCATTTAACTACCAGGCTCCTCTGATCAGCGAAGCAGCAGAAAAGCTTCCTGACTCAGGATACAGAGTAACTCTGCTGCTCAGTGCAGCATCTGCCAACCTGCCAGCCTTGAGGCCCAGCCTGTGATCTGGTTCTGCAGATCCTAGGCTCAGTGCAGATCCTGGCAGCTGCGTGGGAATGTGCCTGAAAGCCGCTTTTGTGTGCCACCCCCACCAACTTGGAGGCCATCTGGCCACTGGGCCAGCCCCCAGCATAAAGCAGAGAAGCCTCGGGGATGCCGCAGCCATGCCCCCTCTCCCTTGGAAACACCTCCCTCTCCTGGGGCTGGGAGGAGGGTGGTGTTGGAGCCATTACAACAGGCCGATGGCGCCCATTACAGAAGAGGATCATCACACAGTGGATGACCAAAGCACACAGTACAAATTAGACCCCATTGGTGCCATGACAGGGCCTCTGCGTCCCCATTGCCATCTCCTTGACCCACACCCTGGGACCTCTGCTTCCTCACTGCACTAACCTAAGGATATTACTTACGTTCACGTACCAAGTCCAGGCCTCCTGATCTGGGTCTGTCTGCCGGCATGCTGGACAGTGCGCCCTAGGGAATCAACACAACGGCTCTCCTGTCAATGCTTACATTCTCCAGGGCGAACTTTCAGAGGTTCAGCCTCTCAACAAAGAGAGCAGTTTTCAAGACATCTCACGGGAAATCAAACGCAGTCACAATCTGGCAAATTACCAAGGGACTGATGGCCGAATGCTACGCTACTTCCAGTGTTCCAGAGGGATTTCCTCAGAAGTATCTGGATGATTATGGTTTCAACACAATCCCTGCCTTTTACATAAACCCCAGGCCACCCCACTTACAGGTCAAGAAATGAGGATGCAAGGTGCCCCAGACATACATATGGGGCACTGCCAGTTGTGAGAATATGGGACTGAGCAACGCTCTGCAATCTCAGTTCAACAAGTCAACAAAACTTACCTCAGCAAAGAAGGCAACTGAGGTGAGCGTGTGCTTCTTCCTGCCCCACTTGGGCCTTGGGCCTGAAATCCTTCCCTCTCTCATGTGGGCCTCTGGAACATAAATACCCATGAGTAACAGGAACAGCAAGCTCTACAGAGCAAATCCATACGGCAGATGGTAGAAAGAATAGCTTCTACTATCTATCTATCTGTCTATCTATCATTACATGTTAATTCACTTACAGCATCTAGGCCTCCCCATTGTAGCTGAATGGTTCACAGTCAGAAGCTGAGATGTATCTGTTGAGGGGCTGGATTGTAGGATGAGAGTCCATGCATAGGCTCAGGCCAATGTCTTCCTATGTCACTGTCCAAAGTCTGGCACTAACATTCATATTCAGGCATCTCAACGAGTGGATTGATTTTCAGAGGAGCTGAACAGCCACGGCTTCGGCAGATTCGAGTGAGGAGTTCTTGGTATTCAGCATTTGAGAAAGGTCAGGCCATTTATTTAGGTGCCTGAGTGTGGCATTGCAACCTCTGCCATGGGTCGTTTACAATGAATACGAAATCAACATCATCTCGGCACGACAACCAAGTTCAGGATCTAATCGAGCTGTATCCTCTCTGTACTGCTGTACGGTTGCGAAACATTGGGACTGCGCCACTCAGAGTGGGAAAAGCTGGAGGCTTTCCACATAAAATGCCAACGTTGTATATTGGGCATAGAGTGGAACGACTTCATTTGTAAAGCAGATGTTTATGGTCGCTCCGGTCTACAGACTACTGGGGCCATTGTCCGCAGATGGCGTCTTATGCTTTTCAGACATGTGGAGAGTATGCCACAAGACCAGGCCTGCACAACATACGGCCCGTGGGCCACATGCGGCCCGTTTGGGCTCACTGTGCGGCCCATGGGGGGATTCTAAACCCCACGCACACAAAGTCCCGAGGCTGGCGTGGCGGCGCTTCCTGGGGCAGCTCCTGGTGGCGTGCCTGCCCGCCGATAGGAGCCAGCAATGCGGGACATGGGGATGGAGCCCTCGCGCGCCGCCGCGCCTCCACGCCCCCCGCCCCAAGCGGGACACAGAGTCCGCGCGCGGCGCCGCGCCTCCACGCTCCCCCCCCCCCCGGCCCCAAGTGGGACACGGAGCCCGCGCGCGCCGCTGCCCCTCCCCACTGCCCCAAGCGGGACACGGGCACGGATCCCTTGCCCGCCTCCCCCCCCCAGCGGGACACAGGGCTCAGCCACCGCCCCCGTCCTGAGCACTTTTTGGCCCACCTCCCGCCCCCGGGACTTCTGCCCCATCCAACCCCCCGCGTTCCTTGATGCCCCTCCCGGGACCCCTGCCCCATCCACCCCCTTCCCTGTCCCCTGACTGCCCTCCGCCGCCCCATCCAACTCCTCTCCTGATTCCCCATCCAACCACCCCTTCTCCCTGTCCCCTGACCACCCTTGGAACCCCTGCCCCTGACTGCCTCCCACCGCCCCATCCAACCCCTGCTCTTTCCTGACTGCCCCCCGGGACCCTTGCCCCCATTCAATCCCCCTGTTCCCTGCCATCTGACTGCCCCGACCCCTATCCAGCCCCCCACCACACCCCTGAACTCCCCTGCCCTCTATCCAGCACCCCCTCCCTGCTCCCTTACCACGCTGCCTGGAGGTGGCTGGCGGCACTACAGCCGCGCCGCTCGGCTGGAGCCGGGCCACGCTGCCACCGCGCAGTGCCTGGAGCACCGGGTCAGTCTGAGCTTGCAGCCCCCCCGCTTCCCGCCAATCAGCTGTTCGCGCAGGAAGCCTGGGAGGGCTGAGAAGCAAGCGGCGGTTTCGCGCTCAGGCCCAGGGAGGCGGAGCGGAGGTGAGCTGGGGCGGGGAGCGGTTCCCCTGCGCGCCCCTCCCCCCGGGTTACCTGCTGTGGCGCGGACGGCTCCTCCCACCCCAGCTCACCTCCGCTCCGTCTCCGCCTCCACCTCCCTGGGCTTGAGCACGAAGCCGCCGCTTGCTTCTCTGCCCTCCCAGGCTTCCCGCGCAAACAGCTGATTCGCGGGAAGCAGGGCGGGGAGGGGGAGAAGCGGGGCAGAGTGTTCAGAGGCGGAGGCGGAGCGGAGGTGAGCTGGGGCCGGGGAGCGGGGCGGAGAGCTGGAGCACCCATGGGGTCGGCTCTTAAGGCGCCACTTTTGGATAATGTGCTCAGGGGGAGCAGCCGCTCCCTCTGCTCCCCCCCAGCTACGGTCCTGGTCACTTCAACTTACCGGTTGTTAAATTTAGAAGCCCTTTTAGAACCGGTCCCGCGCAGGACAACTGGTTCTAAAAGGGCTTCTAAATTTAACAACCGGTTCCCGCGAACCGGCTCCCGCTCACCACTGGAGACTCCCCTTGCCGCTCTCCCCCTAGGAGCCAGAGACCTCCCAGCAGGGCTGGTGAGTGCGGCCAGGGAAGGGGGAAGGGTGTGGTAGAGTGAGTGACTGGGAGGTGTGCGGGGGGTGCTGGGCTGTGAGGGTGTGAGGGCGCTGGGCAGTGGGGGAGGTTTGTGTGTTGTGGGGTGCTAGGCAGTGGGGCGAGTTGGGGGGTGCTGGGCAGTGAGGGAGATGTCATAGACTCATAGACTCTAAGGTCAGAAGGGACCATTATGATCATCTAGTCTGACCTCCCGCATGATGCGGGCCACAAAACCTGACCCACCCACTCCTGGAAGAATTCTCTCCCTTGACTTAGCTGTTGAACTCCCCAAATCATTATTTAAAGACTTCAAGTCGCTGAGAATCCTCCAGCAAGCGACCCCTGCCCCATGCTGCGGAGGAAGGCGAAAAACCTCCAGGGCCTCTGCCAATCTACCCTGGAGGAAAATTCCTTCCTGACCCCAAATATGGCGATCAGCTGAACCCCGAGCATGCGGGCAAGATTCTCTAGCCAGACCGCCTGGAAAAGTTCTCTGTAGTAACTTTTAATATCCCATCATTGACCATTGTTATTGACCTATTGACTAAAATCACTGTATACCATCAAACCATCCCCTCCATAAACTTATCAAGCTTAATCTTAAAGCCAGAGAGGTCTTTCGCCCCCTCTGTTTCCCTTGGAAGGCTGTTCCAAAACTTCACCCCTCTGATGGTTAGAAACCTTCGTCTAATTTCAAGCCTAAACTTCCCGACGGCCAGTTTATATCCATTCGTTCTAGTGTCCACATCAGTACTGAGCTGAAATAATTCCTCTCCCTCCCTGGTATTTATCCCTCTGATATATTTAAAGAGAGCAATCATATCCCCCCTCAGCCTTCTTTTGGTTAAGGTAAACAAACCGAGCTCCTCGAGTCTCCTTTCATACGGCAGATTTTCCATTCCTCGGATCATCCTAGTGGCCCTTCTCTGTACCCGTTCCAGTTTGATTTCATCCTTTTTAAACATGGGAGACCACAACTGCACACAGTACTCCAAATGAGGTCTCACCAGTGCCTTGTACAACGGAACCAGCACCTCCTTATCCCTACTAGAAATACCTCGCCTAATGCATCCCAAGACCGCATTCGCTTTTTTCACGGCCACGTCACATTGCCGACTCATAGTCATCCTGCGATCAACCACGACTCCGAGGTCCTTCTCCTCTTCCGTTACATCCAACTGATGCGTCCCCAGTTTATAACTAAAATTCTTGTTAGTTATCCCTAAATGCATAACCTTACACTTCTCACTATTAAATTTCATCTTATTACTATGACTCCAGTTTACAAGGTCATCCAAATCTCCCTGCAGGATATCCCGATCCTTCTCCGAATTGGCAATACCGCCCAACTTTGTGTCATCCGCAAACTTTATCAGCCCACTCCTACATTTGGTTCCGAGGTCAGTAATGAATAGATTAGATAAAATCGGACCGAAAACCGAACCTTGAGGAACTCCACTGGTAACCTCTCTCCAACCTGACAGTTCACCTTTTAGTACGACCCGCTGCAGTCTCCCCTTTAACCAGTTCCTTACCCACCTATGGATTTTCATATCGATCCCCATCTTTTCCAATTTAGCCAATAATTCCTCATGCGGTACCGTATCAAACGCTTTACTGAAATCGAGGTATATTAGATCCACCGCATTTCCTTTATCTAAAAAATCTGTTACTTCCTCAAAGAAGGAGATCAGGTTGGTTAGGCACGATCTACCTTTCTTAAAACCGTGTTGTAATTTGTCCCAATTGGCATTGACCTCAAGGTCCTTAACTACTTTCTCCTTCAAAATTTTTTCCAAGAAAAATTGCATATTACAGATGTTAGACTAACAGGCCTGTAGTTACCCGGGTCACTTTTTTTCCCCTTCTTGAAAATAGGAACCACATTAGCTATTCTCCAGTCAAACGGTACCACCCCCGAGTTTATGGATTCATTAAAAATTATCGTTAACGGGCTTGCAATTTCCCGCGCCAGTTCTTTTAATGTTCTCGGATGAAGATCATCCGGTCCGCCCGATTTAGTCCCGTTAAGCTGTTCGAGTTTGGCTTCTACCTCGGATACGGTAATGTCAATGCCCACTCCTTTATTCCCATCCGTCTCACTTCTACTATTCCTCAGCCTTTCATTAGCCTCATTAAATACCGATGCAAAATATTCATTTAGATATTGTGCCATGCCTAGATTATCCTTAATCTCCACTCCATCTACAGTCTTAAGCGGTCCCACTTCTTCTTTCTTTGTTTTCTTCCTATTTATATGGCTATAAAAGTTCTTACTATTGGTTTTAATTCCCCTCACAAGATCCAACTCTACTCGGCTTTTGGCTTTTCTCACTCCATCTCTACATGCTCTGACCTCAATAAGGTAGGTTTCTTTGCTGATCCCCCCCCTCTTCCACTCCCTGTACGCTTCCTGTTTTTTCTTAATGACCCCTCTGAGATGCTTGCTCATCCAGCTCGGTCTAAATCTCCTGCCTACGAACCGTTTTCCCTTTCTTGGGATACACACCTCTGACAGCTCCTGCAACTTCAACTTGAAATAATCCCAGGCGCCTTCCGCCTTTAGATCCCTAAATATGTTAGTCCAATCCACTTCCCTAACCGGTCTCCTTAATTTATTAAAGTTAGCCCTTTTGAAATCGTAAACCTTAGTCTCCGATTTAATTTTGTTAATCTTTCCATTTAGTTTAAATGGAATTAGCTCATGATCACTTGAGCCAAGGTTGTCCCCTACAACCATTTCCTCAACGAGGTCCTCACTACTCACCAGCACCAAATCTAAAATGGCATCCCCCCTCGTCGGTTCAGCAACTACTTGATGAAGGAATTCATCAACTATTACGTCTAGGAAAATCTGAGCCCTATTATTGTTACTAGCATTTGTTCCCCAATCTATATCTGGGAAGTTAAAGTCTCCCATGATTACACAGTTCCTATTAGTATTTACTTCTCTAAAAACGTTAATGAGTTCTCTGTCCATATCCAGGCTTGGGGTGTGCTATAGACCGCTTTTATAGGCCCTCTCCTCAGCCAAGCTCCGCCCCCAATCAGGGCTCAGCTGCCCGCCCAGCGCGCTGCCCCTACAGGCCTCTACACATACAAGCAATACAAAGACAGACGCAAATACAGGTACCTTCTCCTCCAATGGAACTCCCACTCAAAGATCTGTGTGTGTCAGGACACTGGGGGTCTGGGTGGGGCATTGTTTAGTTGTGGTGGTGGGGCTGTGGGGAAGGGCCCTGGGAGGGAGGGAGGAGAAATCTGTGTGTATTGGGAAACTAGCGAGCGGGGGGTTCTATGTGGGGTGCTGATGTGTATTAAGAGTTACCAGCTGGATTGAGGACTGATAGATTTGGACAGAGTTTATATTGAATGGGCAAATGAAAAAGATTGCAAACTATAACATAGTACCAAGGTTCAATACAAAGTCATATAAAAGTTATACAAAAATGCATAATGCAGAGATTTATCTACAACTGCATTGATTGACTGCTGTGTGCAGTAATATAGTGACCCCTGGACCTACAGGCTTCCACACACCATCAGTGCCTTGGAAATTTGCTGTTCTCTACTAAGGTTTTTCGCTAAACTGGCTGCTTTAATTATTTTTTCATTTGGGCTCAATTTGGCGAGATTGGGATGCTTAGTTTCAAAGTGCCACCGAAGGTTGTATTCTTTCGGAACGGCTAATGTTTCGCGACACACGAGGCACAGTATTTTGTCTTTGGAAATAGTACATAAGTATTTATTCGTCCATTCAGTGTTGAAAACTCTGTGCTCTGATTCTATTTTTCTCTTTTTCTTTCACTCATGGTATCCATTATGAAGCTCAAGATTTTGTTGAATAAATTCACACACAAGGGAAACACTCACAGTCACACACAAAGAGAAGAGATATCTCACGGCGCATGGCACACTAGCAAGGCACTGACGGTGTGTGGAAGCCTGTAGGTCCAGGGGTCACTATATTACTGCACACAGCAGTCAATCAATGCAGTTGTAGATAAATCTCTGCATTATGCATTTTTGTATAACTTTTATATGACTTTGTATTGAACCTTGGTACTATGTTATAGCGGGCTCCTAAGATAGTATAATTAAACTAAAAGAAAAATTTCTTCTGTGCAAATTTTTGAAGCAGAGTTCAAATTTGTGTGCCATGAGGCAAATGCGCCCAAGTGAATAAAACGCTTATACATTTAAAAAGTTTTAATTTGCAATTTGTGTCAATTTATATGGGTTTTCAGATAGAGACATCATAAGTAAAAAATGAAAAACAAAAGTTTGTGTTTTAAATGGAAAATTTTCCTAAAAAATATCAATAAATGATTATCAGCCAAGAATAAGATATGTAATTACAAATGCATTTTAATTTCTTTATTGGTCGAAATGTCAAAGACTGCTAAACTAACCTTACTGTTTTTCCCTGCGATCTTTTTCATTTGCCCATTCAATATAAACTCTGTCCAAATCTATCAGTCCTCAATCCAGCTGGTAAATCTTAATACACATCAGCACCCCACATCACATCAGCACATCTTAATACACATCAGCACCCCACTCGCTAGTTTCCCAATACACACAGATTTCTCCTCCCTCCCTCCCAGTGCCCTTCCCCACAGCCCCACCACCACAACTAAACAATGTCCCACACAGACCCCCAGTGCCCTGACACACACAGATCTCCCTCACTGCCCAGCACCCCCCAACAGGCCCCCACTGCCTAGCACCCCAAAACACACAAACCTCCCCAACTGCCCAGCGCCCTCCACACCCTCACAGCCCAGCACCCCCCGCACACCTCCCAGACACTCACTCCACCACACCCTTCCCCCTTCCCTGGCCGCACTCACCAGCCCTGCTGGGAGGTCTCTGGCTCCTAGGGGGAGAGCGGCAAGGGGAGTCTCCAGTGGTGAGCGGGAGCTGGTTCGCGGGAACCGGTTGTTAAATTTAGAAGCCCTTTTAGAATCAGTTGTCCTGCGCGGGACCGGTTCTAAAAGGGCTTCTAAATTTAACAACCGGTAAGTTGAAATGCCCAGGACCGTAGCTGGGGGGGAGCAGAGGGAGCGGCTGCTCCCCCTGAGCACATTATCCAAAAGTGGTGCCTTAGGAGCAGACCCCATGGGTGCTCCAGCTCTCCGCCCCGCTCCCTGGCCCCAGCTCACCTCCGCTCCGCCTCCGCCTCTGAACACTCCGCTCCGCTTCTTCCCCTCCCCCCCGCTTCCCGCGAATCAGCTGTTCGCGCGGGAAGCCTGGGAGGGCAGAGAAGCAAGTGGCGGCTTCGTGCTCATTCCCAGAGAGGCGGAGACGGAGCGGACATGAGCTGGGGTGGGGGGAGCCGTCCGCGCCACAGCAGGTAACCCGGGGGGAGGGGCGCACAGGGGAACCGCTCCCCGCCCCGGCTCACCTCTGCTCCGCCTCCCTGGGCCTGAGCGCGAAGCCGCCGCTTGCTTCTCAGCCCTCCCAGGCTTCCTGCGCGAACAGCTGATTGGCGGGAAGCGGGGGGGCTGCAAGCTCAGACTGACTCGGTGCTCCAGGCACTGCGCGGTGACAGCGTGGCCCGGCTCCAGCCGAGCGGCGCGGCTGTAGCGCCGCCAGCCACCTCCAGGCAGCACGGTAAGGGAGCAGGGAGGTGGTGCTGGATAGAGGGCAGGGGAGTTCAGGGGGGTGGTGGGGGGCTGGATAGGGGTCGGGGCAGTCAGATGGCAGGGAACAGGGGGATTGAATGTGGGCAAGGGATCCGGGGGGCAGTCAGGAAGGAGCAGGGGTTGGATGGGGCGGTGGGAGGCAGTCAGGGGCAGGGGTTCCAAGGGTGGTCAGGGGACAGGGAGAAGGGGTGGTTGGATGGGGAATCAGGAGAGGAGTTGGATGGGGCGGCGGAGGGCAGTCAGGGGACAGGGAAGGGGGTGGATGGGGAGGGATCCCGGGGGGGGCATCAAGGAACGCGGGGGGTTGGATGGGGCAGGAGTCCCGGGGGGGGGTGGGCCAAAAAGCGCTCAGGACGGGGGCGGTGGCAGAGCCCTGTGTCCTGCTGGGTGGGGGCGAGGGCTCCGTGCCCGTGTCCTGCTTGGGGCAGTGGGGAGGGAAGGCGGCGCGCGCGGGCTCCGTGTCCTGCTTGGGGCCGGGGGGGCGGGTGGAGGCGCGGCGGTGTGCGAGGGCTCCATCCCCGTGTCCCGCTTGGGGCGGTGTGGGGGGGTTTGAAGGCGTGGCGGCGCGCGAGGGCTTCATCCCCGTGTCCCTCTTGGGGCGGGGGGGGTGGAGGCGCGGCGGCGCGCGAGGGCTCCATCCCTGTGTCCCTCTTGGGGCGGGGGCGGGTGGAGGCGCGGCGGCGCGCGAGGGCTCCATCCCCGTGTCCCGCTTGGGGCAGGGAGAGGTGGAGGCGCGGCGGCGCGCGAGGTCTCCATCCCCGTGAACCGCTTGGGGCGGGGGCGGGTGGAGGCGCGGCGTCGCGCGAGGGCTTCATCCCCGTGTGCAGCTTGGGACGGGGGCGGGTGGAGGCGCGGCGTCGCGCGAGGGCTCCATCCCCGTGTCCCGCTTGGGACGGGGGCGGGTGGAGGCGCGGCGTCGCGCGAGGGCTCCATCCCCGTGTCCCGCTTGGGGCGGGGGCGGGTGGAGGCGCGGCGGCGCGCGAGGGCTCCATCCCCGTGTCCCGCTTGGGGCGGGGACTGGTGGAGGCGCGGCGGCGCGCGAGGGCTCCATCCCCGTGTCCCGCTTGGGGCGGGGCGGGGGGTGGAGGCGCGGCGTCGCGCGAGGGCTCCATCCCCGTTTCCCGCTTGGGGCGGGGGCGGGTGGAGGCGCGGCGTCGCGCGAGGGCTCAATCCCCGTGTCCCGCTTGGGGCGGGGGCGGGTGGAGGCGCGGCGGCGCGCGAGGGCTCCATCCCCGTGTCCCGCTTGGGGCGGGGGCGGGTGGAGGCGCGGCGGCGCGCGAGGGCTCCATCCCCGTGTCCCGCTTGGGGCGGGGGCGGGTGGAGGCGCGGCGGCGCGCGAGGGCTCCATCCCCGTGTCCCGCTTGGGGCGGGGGCGGGTGGAGGCGCGGTGGCGCGCGAGGGCTCCATCCCCGTGTCCCGTTTGGGGCGGGGGCGGGTGGAGGCGCGGCGGCGCGCGAGGGCTCCATCCCCGTGTCCCACTTGGGGCGGGGGCGGGTGGAGGCGCGCGAGGGCTCCATCCCCGTGTCCCGCTTGGGGCGGGGGGCGGGTGGCCGGCAGCGCGCGAGGGCTCCGTGCCCGTGTCCCGCTTGGGGCAGGGGGGGGGGCGGCAGGGCGCGAGGGCTCCATGCCTGTGTTCTGTTTGGGGTAGGGGGGGCGGTGGCACACGAGGGTGCAAAAATATCCTTGCGCCGGCGCCGGCATTGGGTCGGAGGGGGCGCCTGAAAGCCCCGCCACCACAGCTCTGATTGGGCTGGACTCAGCCGCCCGCATTGCTGGCTCCTGTCGGCGGGCAGGCACGCCACCGCGGGCCGTATGTTGTGCAGGCCTGCTATATGGCATGAACCTGTTAGTCCCTCGTAGATTAGTCCACACTGCATCTACTTCTGCTGTCAAAGCTTCTCGTGGCTCCATAGCATGAGAGGGCTAATGCACAGATTCCATCTCTTCCTACAAGGTCACAAAGAATGTATCAGAGATCGGAGGCTAATCAGTAGAAAGGGAAAAGGTCAATAATGCCATGGCTGATGTAATGAACCAGCTGTCTTGCAACTCATCCTGTTATGGAAGGAAGACAGAGACGTGAGAGAAATGAGGTTTCAAGGTGCCCCAGACATATATATGGAGCACTGCCAGTTGTGAGAATATGGGACTGAGCAACGCTTTGCAATCTCAGTTCAACAAGTCAACAAAACTTACCTCAGCAAAGAAGGCAACTGAGGTGAGCGTGTGCTTCTTCCTTCCCCACTTGGGCCTTGGGCCTGAAATCCTTCCCTCTCTCATGTGGGGCTCTGGAACATAAATACCCATGAGTAACAGGGACAGCAAGCTCTACAGAGCAAATCCGTACGGCAGATGGTAGAAAGAATAGCTTCTACTATCTATCTGTCTATCTATCATTACATGTTAATTCACTTACAGCATCTAGGCCTCCCCATTGTAGCTGAATGGCTCACAGTCAGAAGCTGGGATGTATCTGTTGAGGGGCTGGATTGTAGGATGAGAGTCCATGCCTAGGCTCAGGCCAATGTCTTCCTATGTCACTGTCCAAAGTCTGGCACTAACATTCATATTCAGGCATCTCAACGAGTGGATTGATTTTCAGAGGAGCTGAACAGCCACGGCTTCGGCAGATTCGAGTTCTTGGTATTCAGCATTTGAGAAAGGTCAGGCCATTTATTTAGGTGCCTGAGTGTGGCATTGCAGCCTCTGCCATGGGTCGTTTACAATGAATACGGAATCAACATCATCTCGGCACGACAACCAAGTTCAGGATCTAATCGAGCTGTATCCTCTCTGTACTGCTGTACGGTTGCGAAACATTGGGACTGCGCCACTCAGAGTGGGCAAAGCTGGAGGCTTTCCACATAAAATGCCAACGTTGTATATTGGGCATAGAGTGGAACGACTTCATTTGTAAAGCAGATGTTTATGGTCGCTCCCGTCTACAGACTACTGGGGCCACTGTTCGCAGATGGCGTCTTATGCTTTTCAGACATGTGGAGAGTATGCCACAAGACGTTCCGGTGAACGCCGTTCTTTGAGTGGCTCGTAACATCCGAGAGACAATTCCACCAATCAAGGGGTGCAGGCAGCCCAAAGGCAGGCCCCCTATTACATGGGTGCCTCAAGTCTATTCCGATGTTGGGCTCTCGGCCCGTCAAGCACAGGAACGGATCAATGGTGAACAATTGCTACGGCCGACCGTTTGGCTAAGCGTTGAAGAAGAAGTATGGATTTAGGTACCTAACTTTTGACATCCATGTTTGAAAGTGCTGGCCCAAGTGTCTAAAGAAAAGTGAGATTATATAATGTCAATGGATGGAGAGATGAAGGGTTTTATTTAACTGTCCAAGGGGAACTAGAGGCCTGGATCATACGAACAGCCATATTGGATCAGACCAGTGGTCCATCTAGCCCAGCATTCCGTCTTCTGACAGTGGCCAGTGCCAGATGCTTCAGAAGGAATGAACAGAACAGGGCAATTTATCAAGTGATCCATCCCCATCATCCAGATTCCATCTCTTCCTACAAGGTCACAAAGACTGTATCAGAGATGGGAGGCTAATCAGAAGAAAGGGAAAAGGTCATTAATGCCGTGGCTGATGTAATGAACCAGCTATCTTGCAACTCGTCCCATTATGGAAGGAAGACAGAGACGTGAGAGCAAATGCCCTTGGTTTTACACTAACAGTCTTGTCACCTTTTTGTTTAGCTGGAGCCAGTAGCCGTCATTCTGCTGAGTACTGGGGTC
>NC_088791.1:359126411-359141411 GCF_011386835.1 Chrysemys picta bellii | reverse complement strand
TGCCCCGACCCCTATCCAGCCCCCCACCACCCCCCTGAACTCCCCTGCCCTCTATCCAGCACTCCCTGCCTGCTCCCTTACCGCGCTATCTGGAGGTGGCTGGCGGCACTACAGCCGCGCTGCTCGGCTGGAGCCGGGCCACGCTGCCACCGCGCAGTGCCTGGAGCACCGGGTCAGTCTGAGCTTGCAGCCCCCCCGCTTCCCGCCAATCAGCTGTTCGCGCAGGAAGCCTGGGAGGGCTGAGAAGCAAGCGGCGGCTTCGCGCTCAGGCCCAGGGAGGCGGAGCGGAGGTGAGCTGGGGCGGGGAGCGGTTCCCCTGCGCGCCCCTCCCCCCAGGTTACCTGCTGTGGTGCGGACGGCTCCCCCCACCCCAGCTCACCTCCGCTCCGTCTCCGCCTGCCTGGGCTTGAGCACGAAGCCGCCACTTGCTTCTCTGCCCTCCCAGGCTTCCCGCGCGAACAGCTGATTCGCGGGAAGCAGGGGGGGAGGGGGAGAAGCGGGGAGGAGTGTTCAGAGGCGGAGGCGGAGCGGAGGTGAGCTGGGGTGGGGAGTGGTTCCCCTGCGCGCCCCTCCCCCCGGGTTACCTGCTGTGGCGCGGACGGGTCCTCCCACCCCAGCTCACCTCCGCTCCGTCTCCGCCTCCCTGGGCTTGAGCGCGAAGCCACTGCTTGCTTCTCTGCCCTCCCAGGCTTCCCGCACAAACAGCTGATTCGCGGGAAGCGGGGGGGAGGGGGAGAAGCGGGGAGGAGTGTTCAGAGGCTAGGGTTACCATATCTCATAAATAAAAAAAGAGGACCCTCCATGGGCCCTGGCCCCGCCCATTTACCCACCCCTAGCCCCGCCCCAACTCCGCCCCTTCCCCACCCTAACTCCGCCCCCTCCTCCCTCCGACTCCCAGCCAGGGGGAAAGGGCTGTCCCAGCGTTACCGGCTTCAGGGTTTGCCGGGCAGCCCCCAGACCCTGCGTCCCCAGCTGGCGCTTCCCCAGCGCAGCTGGAGCCCGGGAGGGGAAGCACCCAGCCGGGGACGCAGGGCCTGGAGGCTGCCCGGCAAACCGTGAAGCCGGTAGCGCTCGCGCTTTGGGCAGCCCCTATGCCTCCGGACCCTGCGCCCCCAGCTGGGCACTTCCCCTCCCGGGCTCCGGCGGCCCGGCTCTTAAACAGAGCCGAAGAGGAGCAGAGCCTCCAGCCACGCGGCTCTGCTCCTCTTCGGCTCTGTGTAACTGACATAGTGTAAGTTACGCAGAGCCGCGCGGCTGGAGGCTCTGCTCCTCTTCGGCTCTGTTTAAGAGCTGGGCTGCCCGAGCGCTACCGGCTTCGGGCAGCCCCCGTGCCTCCGGACCCTGCGCCGCTGGAGCCCGGGAGGGGAAGTGCCCGGCTGGGGGCGCAGGGTCTGGAGGCACGGGGGCTGCCCGAAGCCGGTAGCACTCGGGCAGCCTGGCTCTTAAACAGAGCCGAAGAGTCGGGGAGGAGCAGAGCTGCCATTTTCCCAGACATGTTCGGCTTTTTGGCAATTCCCCCTGGACGGGGGTTTGACTGCCGAAAAGCCGGACATGTCCGGGAAAAAGAGGACGTATGGTAACCCTATCAGAGGCGGAGGCGGAGCGGAGGTGAGCTGGGGCCAGGGAGCGGGGCGGAGAGCTGGAGCACCCATGGGGTCGGCTCTTAAGGCACCACTTTTGGATAATGTGCTCAGGGGGAGCAGCCGCTCCCTCTGCTCCCCCCCAGCTACGGTCCTGGGCACTTCAACTAACCGGTTGTTAAATTTAGAACCGGTCCCGCGCAAGACAACTGGTTCTAAAAGGGCTTCTAAATTTAACAACCGGTTCCCACGAACCGGCTCCCGCTCACCACTGGAGACTCCCCTTGCCGCTCTCCCCCTAGGAGCCAGAGACCTCCCAGCAGGGCTGGTGAGTGCGGCCAGGGAAGGGGGAAGGGTGTGGTGGAGTGAGTGTCTGGGAGGTGTGCGGGGGGTGCTGGGCTGTCAGGGTGTGGAGGGCGCTGGGCAGTGGGGGAGGTTTGTGTGTTGTGGGGTGCTAGGCAGTGGGGCCAGTTGGGGGGTGCTGGGCAGTGAGGGACATCTCATAGACTCATAGACTCTAAGGTCAGAAGGGACCATTATGATCATCTAGTCTGACCGCTCGCATGATGCGGGCCACAAAACCTGACCCACCCACTCCTGGAAGAATTCTCTCCCTTGACTTAGCTGTTGAACTCCCCAAATCATTATTTAAAGACTTCAAGTCGCTGAGAATCCTCCAGCAAGCGACCCTGCCCCATGCTGCGGAGGAAGGCGAAAAACCTCCAGGGCCTCTGCCAATCTACCCTGGAGGAAAATTCCTTCCCGACCCCAAATATGGCGATCAGCTGAACCCCGAGCATGCGGGCAAGATTCTCTAGCCAGACCGCCTGGAAAAGTTCTCTGTAGTAACTTTTAATATCCCATCATTGACCATTGTTATTGACCTATTGACTAAAATCACTGTATCCCATCAAACCATCCCCTCCATAAACTTATCAAGCTTAATCTTAAAGCCAGAGAGGTCTTTCGCCCCCTCTGTTTCCCTTGGAAGGCTGTTCCAAAACTTCACCCCTCTGATGGTTAGAAACCTTCGTCTAATTTCAAGCCTAAACTTCCCGACGGCCAGTTTATATCCATTCGTTCTAGTGTCCACATTAGTACTGAGCTGAAATAATTCCTCTCCCTCCCTGGTATTTATCCCTCTGATATATTTAAAGAGAGCAATCATATCCCCCCTCAGCCTTCTTTTGGTTAAGGTAAACAAACCGAGCTCCTCGAGTCTCCTTTCATACGGCAGATTTTCCATTCCTCGGATCATCCTAGTGGCCCTTCTCTGTACCCGTTCCAGTTTGATTTCATCCTTTTTAAACATGGGAGACCACAACTGCACACAGTACTCCAAATGAGGTCTCACCAGTGCCTTGTATAACGGAACCAGCACCTCCTTATCCCTACTAGAAATACCTCGCCTAATGCATCCCAAGACCGCATTCGCTTTTTTCACGGCCACGTCACATTGCCGACTCATAGTCATCCTGCGATCAACCACGACTCCGAGGTCCTTCTCCTCTTCCGTTACATCCAACTGATGCGTCCCCAGTTTATAACTAAAATTCTTGTTAGTTATCCCTAAATGCATAACCTTACACTTCTCACTATTAAATTTCATCTTATTACTATTACTCCAGTTTACAAGGTCATCCAAATCTCCCTGCAGGATATCCCGATCCTTCTCCGAATTGGCAATACCTCCCAACTTTGTGTCATCCGCAAACTTTATCAGCCCACTCCTACATTTGGTTCCGAGGTCAGTAATGAATAGATTAGATAAAATCGGACCGAAAACCGAACCTTGAGGAACTCCACTGGTAACCTCTCTCCAACCTGACAGTTCACCTTTTAGTACGACCCGCTGCAGTCTCCCCTTTAACCAGTTCCTTACCCACCTATGGATTTTCATATCGATCCCCATCTTTTCCAATTTAGCCAATAATTCCTCATGCGGTACCGTATCAAACGCTTTACTGAAATCGAGGTATATTAGATCCACCGCATTTCCTTTATCTAAAAAATCTGTTACTTCCTCAAAGAAGGAGATCAGGTTGGTTTGGCACGATCTACCTTTCTTAAAACCATGTTGTAATTTGTCCCAATTGCCATTGACCTCAAGGTCCTTAACTACTTTCTCCTTCAAATTTTTTTCCAAGACCTTGCATATTACAGATGTTAGACTAACAGGCCTGTAGTTACCCGGGTCACTTTTTTTCCCCTTCTTGAAAATAGGAACCACATTAGCTATTCTCCAGTCAAACGGTACCACCCCCGAGTTTATGGATTCATTAAAAATTTATCGTTAAGGGGCTTGCAATTTCCCGCGCCAGTTCTTTTAATGTTCTCGGATGAAGATCATCCGGTCCGCCCGATTTAGTCCTGTTAAGCTGTTCGAGTTTGGCTTCTACCTCGGATACGGTAATGTCAATCCCCACTCCTTTATTCCCATCCGTCTCACTTCTACTATTCCTCAGCCTTTCATTAGCCTCATTAAATACCGATGCAAAATATTCATTTAGATATTGTGCCATGCCTAGATTATCCTTAATCTCCACTCCATCTACAGTCTTAAGCGGTCCCACTTCTTCTTTCTTTGTTTTCTTCCTATTTATATGGCTATAAAAGTTCTTACTATTGGTTTTAATTCCCCTCACAACGTCCAACTCTACTCGGCTTTTGGCTTTTCTCACTCCATCTCTACATGCTCTGACCTCAATAAGGTAGGTTTCTTTGCTGATCCCCCCCCCCCTTCCACTCCCTGTACGCTTTCTGTTTTTTCTTAATGACCCCTCTGAGATGCTTGCTCATCCAGCTCGGTCTAAATCTCCTGCCTACGAACCGTTTTCCCTTTCTTGGGATACACGCCTCTGACAGCTCCTGCAACTTCAACTTGAAATAATCCCAGGCGCCTTCCGCCTTTAGATCCCTAAATATGTTAGTCCAATCCACTTCCCTAACCAGTCTCCTTAATTTATTAAAGTTAGCCCTTTTGAAATCGTAAACCTTAGTCTCCGATTTAATTTTGTTAATCTTTCCATTTAGTTTAAATGGAATTAGCTCATGATCACTTGAGCCAAGGTTGTCCCCTACAACCATTTCCTCAACGAGGTCCTCACTACTCACCAGCACCAAATCTAAAATGGCATTCCCCCTCGTCGGTTCAGCAACTACTTGATGAAGGAATTCATCAACTATTACGTCTAGGAAAATCTGAGCCCTATTATTGTTACTAGCATTTGTTCCCCAATCTATATCTGGGAAGTTAAAGTCTCCCATGATTACACAGTTCCTATTAGTATTTACTTCTCTAAAAACGTTAATGAGTTCTCTGTCCATATCCAGGCTTGGGGTGTGCTATAGACCGCTTTTATAGGCCCTCTCCTCAGCCAAGCTCCGCCCCCAATCAGGGCTCAGCTGCCCGCCCAGCACGCTGCCCCTACAGGCCTCTACACATACAAGCAATACAAAGACAGACGCAAATACAGTACCTTCTCCTCCAATGGAACTCCCACTCAAAGATCTGTGTGTGTCAGGACACTGGGGATCTGTGTGGGGCATTGTTTAGTTGTGGTGGTGGGGCTGTGGGGAAGGGCCGAGGGAGGGAGGAGAAATCTGTGTGTATTGGGAAACTAGCGAGTGGGGGGTTCTATGTGGGGTGCTGATGTGTATTAAGAATTACCAGCTGGATTGAGGACTGATAGATTTGGACAGAGTTTATATTGAATGGGCAAATGAAAAAGATTGCAAACTATAACATAGTACCAAGGTTCAATACAAAGTCATATAAAAGTTATACAAAAATGCATAATGCAGAGATTTATCTACAACTGCATTGATTGACTGCTGTGTGCAGTAATATAGTGACCCCTGGACCTACAGGCTTCCACACACCATCAGTGCCTTGAAAATTTGCTGTTCTCTACTAAGGTTTTTCGCTAAACTGGCTGCTTTAATTATTTTTTCATTTGGGCTCAATTTGGCGAGATTGGGATGCTTAGTTTCAAAGTGCCACCGAAGGTTGTATTCTTTCGGAACGGCTAATGTTTCGTGACACACGAGGCACAGTATTTTGTCTTTGGAAATAGTACATAAGTATTTATTCGTCCATTCAGTGTTGAAAACTCTGTGCTCTGATTCTATTTTTCTCTTTTTCTTTTCACTCATGGTATCCATTATGAAGCTCAAGATTTTGTTGAATAAATTCACACACAAGGGAAACACTCACAGTCACACACAAAGAGAAGAGATATCTCACGGCGCATGGCACACTAGCAAGGCACTGACGGTGTGTGGAAGCCTGTAGGTCCAGGGGTCACTATATTACTGCACACAGCAGTCAATCAATGCAGTTGTAGATAAATCTCTGCATTATGCATTTTTGTATAACTTTTATATGACTTTGTATTGAACCTTGGTACTATGTTATAGCGGGCTCCTAAGATAGTATAATTAAACTAAAAGAAAAATTTCTTCTGTGCAAATTTTTGAAGCAGAGTTCAAATTTGCGTGCCATGAGGCAAATGCGCCCAAGTGAATAAAACACTTATACATTTAAAAAGTTTTAATTTGCAATTTGTGTCAATTTATATGGGTTTTCAGATAGAGACATCATAAGTAAAAAACGAAAAACAAAAGTTTGTGTTTTAAATGGAAAATTTTCCTAAAAAATATCAATAAATGATTATCAGCCAAGAATAAGATATGTAATTACAAATGCATTTTAATTTCTTTATTGGTCGAAATGTCAAAGACTGCTAAACTAACCTTACTGTTTTTCCCTGCGATCTTTTTCATTTGCCCATTCAATATAAACTCTGTCCAAATCTATCAGTCCTCAATCCAGCTGGTAACTCTTAATACACATCAGCACCCCACATCACATCAGCACATCTTAATACACATCAGCACCCCACTCGCTAGTTTCCCAATACACACAGATTTCTCCTCCCTCCCTCCCAGTGCCCTTCCCCACAGCCCCACCACCACAACTAAACAATGTCCCACACAGACCCCCAGTGCCCTGACACACACAGATCTCCCTCACTGCCCAGCACCCCCAACAGGCCCCACTGCCTAGCACCCCACAACACACAAACCTCCCCCACTGCCCAGCGCCCTCCACACCCTCACAGCCCAGCACCCCCCGCACACCTCCCAGACACTCACTCCACCACACCCTTCCCTGGCCGCACTCACCAGCCCTTCTGGGAGGTCTCTGGCTCTTAGGGGGAGAGCGGCAAGGGGAGTCTCCAGTGGTGAGTGGGAGTCGGTTCGCGGGAACCGGTTGTTAAATTTAGAAGCCCTTTTAGAACCAGTTGTCCTGCGCGGGACCGGTTCTAAAAGGGCTTCTAAATTTAACAACCGGTAAGTTGAAGTGCCCAGGACCGTAGCTGGGGGGGAGCAGAGGAAGCGGCTGCTCCCCCTGAGCACATTATCCAAAAGTGGCGCCTTAGGAGCCGACCCCATGGGTGCTCCAGCTCTCTGCCCCGCTCCCCGGCCACAGCTCACCTCCGCTCCGCCTCCGCCTCTGAACACTCCGCCCCGCTTCTCCCCCTTCCCCCCCGGCTTCCCGCGAATCAGCTGTTCTCGCGGGAAGCCTGGGAGGGCAGAGAAGCAAGCGGCGGCTTCGTGCTCAAGCCCAGGGAGGCGGAGACGGAGCGGAGGTGAGCTGGGGTGGGGGGAGCCGTCCTCGCCACAGCAGGTAACCCGGGGGGAGGGGCACGCATGGGAACCACTCCCCGCCCCGGCTCACCTCCGCTCTGCCTCCCTGGGCCTGAGCGCGAAGCCGCCGCTTGCTTCTCAGCCCTCCCAGGCTTCCTGCGCGAACAGCTGATTGGCGGGAAGCGGGGGGGCTGCAAGCTCAGACTGACCCGGTGCTCCAGGCACTGCGCGGTGGCAGCGTGGCCCGGCTCCAGCCGAGCGGCGCGGCTGTAGCGCCGCCAGCCACCTCCAGGCAGCGCGGTAAGGGAGCAGGGAGGGGGTGCTGGATAGAGGGCAGGGGAGTTCAGGAGGATGGTGGGGGGCTGGATAGAGGTCGGGGCAGTCAGATGGCAGGGAACAGGGGGACTGAATGGGGGCAAGGGTCCCGGGGGGCAGTCAGGAAGGAGCAGGGGTAGGATGGGGCGGTGGGAGGCAGTCAGGGGCAGGGGTTCCAAGGGTGGTCAGGGGACAGGGAGAAGGGGTGGTTGGATGGGGAATCAGGAGAGGAGTTGGATGGGGCGGCAGAGGGCAGTCAGGGGACAGGGAAGGGGGTGGATGGGGAGGGGTCCCGGGGGGGGCATCAAGGAACGCGGGGGGTTGGATGGGGCAGGAGTCCCGGGGGGGGTGGGCCAAAAAGCGCTCAGGACGGGGGCGGTGGCAGAGCCCTGTGTCCTGCTGGGGGGGGGGCGAGGGCTCCGTGCCCGTGTCCCGCTTGGGGCAGTGGGGAGGGAAGGCGGCGCGCGCGGGCTCGGTGTCCTGCTTGGGGCCGGGTGGAGGCGCGGCGGCGCGCGAGGGCTCCATCCCCGTGTCCCGCTTGGGGCGGGGGGGTGGTGGAGGCGCGGCGGCGCACGAGGGCTCCATCCCCGTGTCCCGCTTGGGGCGGGGGCAGGTTGGGGGGGCAGCGGCGTGCGAGGGCTCCATCCCCGTGTCCCGCTTGGGGCGGGGGCGGGTGGAGGCGCGGCGGCGCGCAAGGGCTCCATCCCCGTGTCCCTCTTGGGGGAGGGGGTGGAGGCGCGGCGGCGCGCAAGGGCTCCATCCCCGTGTCCCGCTTGGGGCGGGGGGGTGGTGGAGGCGCGGCGGCGCACGAGGGCTCCATCCCCGTGTCCCGCTTGGGGCGGGGGGCAGGTTGGGGGGGGCAGCGGCGTGCGAGGGCTCCATCCCCGTGTCCCGCTTGGGGCGGGGAGAGGTGGAGGCGCGGCGGCGCGCGAGGTCTCCATCCCCGTGTCCCGCTTGGGGCGGGGGCGGGTGGAGGCGCGGCGGCGCGCGAGGTCTCCATCCCCGTGTCCCGCTTGGGGCGGGGGCGGGTGGAGGCGCGGCGGCGCGCGAGGGCTCCATCCCCGTGTCCCGCTTGGGGCGGGGGCGGGTGGAGGCGCGCGAGGGCTCCATCCCCGTGTCCCGCTTGGGGCGGGGGCAGGTTGGGGGGGCAGCGGCGTGCGAGGGCTCCATCCCCGTGTCCCGCTTGGGGCGGGGAGAGGTGGAGGCGCGGCGGCGCGCGAGGTCTCCATCCCCGTGTCCCGCTTGGGGCGGGGGCGGGTGGAGGCGCGGCGGTGCGCGAGGACTCCATCCCCGTGTCCCGCTTGGGGCGGAGGCGGGTGGAGGCGCGGCGGCGCACGAGGGCTCCATCCCCGTGTCCCGCTTGGGGCGGGGGCGGGTGGAGGCGCGCGAGGGCTCCATCCCCGTGTCCCGCTTGGGGCGGGGGGAGTGCGGCAGGGCGCGAGGGCTCCATGCCTGTGTCCTGCTTGGGGCCGGGGGGGTGGGGCCGGCAGCGCGCGAGGGCTCCGTGCCCGTGTCCTGCTTGGGGCAGGGGGGGCGGTGGCGCACGAAGGGGCAAATATATCCTTGCGCCGGCGCCGGCTTTGGGTCGGGGGGGGGGCGCCTGAAAGCCCCGCCACCGCAGCTCTGATTGGGCTGGACTCAGCCGCCCGCATTGCTGGCTCCTGTCGGTGGGCAGGCACGCCACCGCGGGCCGTATGTTGTGCAGGCCTGCTATATGGCATGAACCTGTTAGTCCCTCGTAGATTAGTCCACACTGCATCTACTTCTGCTGTCAAACCTTCTCGTGGCTCCATAGCATGAGAGGGCTAATGCACAGAGTCCATCTCTTCCTACAAGGTCACAAAGAATGTATCAGAGATCGGAGGCTAATCAGTAGAAAGGGAAAAGGTCAATAATGCCGTGGCTGATGTAATGAACCAGCTGTCTTGCAACTCATCCTGTTATGGAAGGAAGACAGAGACGTGAGAGAAATGAGGTTGCAAGGTGCCCCAGACATATATATGGAGCACTGCCAGTTGTGAGAATATGGGACTGAGCAACGCTTTGCAATCTCAGTTCAACAAGTCAACAAAACTTACCTCAGCAAAGAAGGCAACTGAGGTGAGCGTGTGCTTCTTTCTTCCCCACTTGGGCCTTGGGCCTGAAATCCTTCCCTCTCTCATGTGGGGCTCTGGAACATAAATACCCATGAGTAACAGGGACAGCAAGCTCTACAGAGCAAATCCGTACGGCAGATGGTAGAAAGAATAGCTTATACTATCTATCTGTCTATCTAT
This sequence comes from Chrysemys picta bellii, assembly GCF_011386835.1. Taxonomy (NCBI): domain Eukaryota; kingdom Metazoa; phylum Chordata; order Testudines; family Emydidae; genus Chrysemys; species Chrysemys picta. The sequence continues at coordinate 359,131,588 of NC_088791.1, read as the reverse complement.
CATTACATGTTAATTCACTTACAGCATCTAGGCCTCCCCATTGTAGCTGAATGGCTCACAGTCAGAAGCTGGGAAGTATCTGTTGAGGGGCTGGATTGTAGGATGAGAGTCCATGCATAGGCTCAGGCTAATGTCTTCCTATGTCACTGTCCAAAGTCTGGCACTAACATTCATATTCAGGGATCTCAACGAGTGGATTGATTTTCAGAGGAGCTGAACAGCCACGGCTTCGGCAGATTCGAGTTCTTGGTATTCAGCATTTGAGAAAGGTCAGGCCATTTATTTAGGTGCCTGAGTGTGGCATTGCAGCCTCTGCCATGGGTCGTTTACAATGAATACGGAATCAACATCATCTCGGCACGACAACCAAGTTCAGGATCTAATCGAGCTGTATCCTCTCTGTACTGCTGTACAGTTGCGAAACATTGGGACTGCGCCACTCAGAGTGGGCAAAGCTGGAGGCTTTCCACATAAAATGCCAACGTTGTATATTGGGCATAGAGTGGAACGACTTCATTTGTAAAGCAGATGTTTATGGTCGCTCCCGTCTACAGACTACTGGGGCCATTGTTTGCAGATGGCGTCTTATGCTTTTCAGACATGTCGCGAGTATGCTACAAGACGTTCCAGCGAACGCCGTTCTTTGAGTGGCTCGTAACATCTGAGAGACAATTCCACCAATCAAGGGGTGTAGGCAGCCCAAAGGTAGGCCCCCTATTACATGGGTGCCTCAAGTCTATTCCGACGTTGGGCTCTCAGCCCGTCAAGCACAGGAACGGATCAATGGTGAACAATTGCTACGGCCGACCGTTCGGCTAAGCGTTGAAGAAGAAGTATGGATTTAGGTACCTAACTTTTGACATCCATGTTTGAAAGTGCTGGCCCAAGTGTAAAGAAAAGTGAGATTATATAATGTCAATGGATGGAGAGATGAAGGGTTTTATGTAACTGTCCAAGGAGAACTAGAGGCCTGGATCATACGAACAGCCATATTGGATCAGACCAGTGGTCCATCTAGCCCAACATTCCATCTTCTGACAGTGGCCAGTGCCAGATGCTTCAGAAGGAATGAACAGAACAGGGCAATTTATCAAGTGATCCATCCCCATCATCCAGATTCCATCTCTTCCTACAAGGTCACAAAGACTGTATCAGAGATGGGAGGCTAATCAGAAGAAAGGGAAAAGGTCATTAATGCCGTGGCTGATGTAATGAACCAGCTATCTTGCAACTCGTCCCATTATGGAAGGAAGACAGAGACGTGAGAGCAAATGCCCTTGGTTTTACACTAACAGTCTTGTCACCTTTTTGTTTAGCTGGAGCCAGTAGCCGTCATTCTGCTGAGTACTGGGGTCACTTAAACTCATCCCCAGCTGCCTACATCTCATGGGGAACGATGCAGGTAATTACCACAGGATCATGCAGGCACTGGCTTCGGGGCTGGAGTGGTGGCTCAGCTGACCTCCTCCAGTCACCAACTTCTCTGTGGGAACTCAGGGCCCTCCTGAGTCCCATCGGTGGCTTTGGGAAGGGTCCAGGCCACCCAAGAGATCTCTGTCAGGAGCATTTTCCCTCTCCTCCTGGCCAGTCAAGCAGCAGAGCAGGTTCCTGAATCTAGCTCCTAGGGTCTGACGTGACTGGTTTCTGCCACCATCCCGAACTTGCTGAATGGCCCGTGAGACACTGACACGGACAGAGGAATCCGGATCTTGCTGCAGGCCACTGAGAGCTGAGACAGAGAGAGGAAGCTCAGGTCAAAACACATATCGTATTAGCATGCCCTAGCACCTGCACCATGGGCCTTTGTATCTTCCACAGGAGCGGCTCTATGTTTTTTGCCACCCCAAGCACGGCAGTCAGGCGGCCTTTGGTGGCATGCCTGCGGGCGGTCTGCTGGTCACGCGGATTCAGTGGCGTTTCTGTGGGTGATCTGCCGGTCCCACGCCTTCAGCGTACCTGCCGCCGAATTGCCGCCGAAGCTGCGGGACCGGCGGTCCTCCCGCAGGCATTCCGCCGAAGGCAGCCTGACTGCCGCCCTCACGGCGACCGGCACGCCGCCCCCCCTGGCTTGCCGTCCCAGGTACGCACTTGCTGCGCTGGTGCCTGGAGCCGCCCCTCATCTTCCACAGCAACTAACTCCTCCCAGATGCTCTGGACCCACCAGGGCTATCAGTGTCATCGCCATCTGATAACCCCTTACGTCCTCAGTGACATCTGCCCTTGGCAGCACCATCTTCCACTGCATTCTGGGGCATCCACCTCCTTAGCACCATCTCCCTGACACATGCCAGGGCCTCTCACCCTGCCTGGCATTTACTTTCTCCTTGTAAAACCTTCTGGCACCTGGAGATGGAAGTGACGCCTGACTTCAGAGAAAACAAAGCTGGGACTGATGTCCAGGCTCTCTCAACAGCTACCTCTGGCCACGTCTAAATTGAACTCAATGCAGCAGCGTGGCGGGGGAGTTGCACTTTTTTCTAGACTGGTTCACAAGTGGGAGGGATAGCTCAGTGGTTCGAGCATTGGCCTGCTAAACCCAGGGTTGTGAGCTCAATCCTTGAGGGGGCCATTTAGGGAACTGGGGTTTAAAAAACAAACAAACACTATCTGGGGATTGGTCCTGCTTTGAGCAGGGGGTTGGATTAGATGATCTCCTGAGGTCCCTTCTAACCCTGATATTCTACAAGGAGCATGAGCTCTCCTTCCACATGCGAACACAGCCATGTGGCAACTACTTACACTGAAGTATCAGCTCCTTCTCTTGCCTGACCATGGCGGGCTCTGAGCTTTGAACAGTGGAACCTGGAACGTACAATGGAAATGAATCTTGCAGGAGTTTTCATCTCCCCTGGGGCTACCTTTTAAAAAATGTCAGTCTTTCCAACAAGCAAAACAGCTTTCAAGTGGTCCCTGGGATAATCAGACAAGTCCACAAGCTCCAAGACAAAGAGGCTCATGTCTTGGAAGATACAGAGAGCCTGATTGCCAATGGCTATGGTATTGCTGCAGTCCCACAGGGATTCCAGTGGGTGGAGCTGGAGGGTAGGGCTGTAATTTGCTCCAGGCCTTTTGATATAATCCCCAGCCCAACTGCCTCAAGGGCAGGAAATCTAGACACTAGGATCCCAGGGGGTTAATTCTTGCTGCTAGTGCCCTCCAAGCAGAACACGGGACAACCTCTCAGATAGAAGTTGCTTAAGAAAAGTAGTGGTTACCGATGAAGATGGCTGCTGCCCGTCGTATTGGAACCTGGGGGCTTTGGAGGTGATCCAAACATTGGAGCAAGATGTCAGATACGTTCTTGAGCTTCAGCACCTAGGAATAGAAACCAAAGAAGCTTCTTGTTGCTGGGGCCGCAGGGTGAGGAGAAGAGAGATTTCATCTGCTTGGCTTGGAGGGGTGGGAAGAATGCAGCTCCCATCTCCATGTATCCTGGGGGCGACCATCTACATGCCAGGCAGTCATTAAATGACCATTTCAAAGTGTCACCAGACACATTGCTGGTGTCTGAGCTGCTGGCACTGCAGGGCTGGAGCCTGGCACTAGAGAACACTGAAGCCTGGTTGTATGGGCTTCATCTGGGGAGGACATTACAGAGGGTGCAGAGCATAGGAAATACGGTGCAGAAGTGGCCAATGGGCTGGGGTAAGGTGAAAAATGGGGACATCCAGTTTCCTGTAGGATTCAGAAGGCATTTTTGCCATCAACTGATTCTTTATGTTCTGAGCTTTCACCTCCGTACTGAACTCCTGGCCAGGTCTGGCTGTTCAGATCTGACAGGCACTGGGAGGAGTGGGGGAGCTGGGTGCTTCTAAGAGGAAGCCAGAGTGCAGTATGCTAGTACTAGACATGCAATCAGAGCAGTGAGTGAGGGAACACGTTTCCGGTCCCACATCTAGAAGCAGCACTCACGAGAAGCCGATTGTTCACTTACAGAGTGCTGGCAGATCTTCTCCAACACCTGGGAATGGGTATGCCAAGCCTTCTTGCTGTTAATCTGCTTAGGACAAGACCATCCCAGGAGCTGAAAACACCCAGCCAAGGCTTTCTGACACCTCTGCAACACAAGATGGGACAAGGAGAGTTTGCATCATGAGAAGAGCTGGAATCTGTGGTCACTCTGCAGTGAAAAGCCAGCTGAAATGATCAATGAGGGAAAGGAATGTGGGGGTCACATGGTATCCTGCTGACCCTTGGTGTCTCTTTGTTCCTATTAGTGGAGGCTCCTGGAGTTTGATCTTCATGGTGGCTGCAGTTCAGTGACTTAGGAAGTGGCTGCTGGGAGCCATAAAACATCTCCACTTGTGTGTCCATTGAAGGCCAGGGAACTTGCTTGGGTAAGCGGGGAGGGCTGAGATTTTTCACTTTTGGGAGGCGGCTCTGGAGACAGACCTAGCAGGAGAGCTGGAGCAGTCAGGGCCTGCTGCACCAGGGAGCACATGGCAGCGGGACTCACCTTGCCCACGTCAGGGTCCTCGTCCTGTAAGTGAAGGAGCAGTGGGACCAGGCTGCGGGTCACTTCCTCCTGCAGCAGGGGCTTCTGCCTCCTCTTCACTGTGTTAAGTAACTCTGTAAAGAGCATGATGGCAGCAGAGCGCACCTGGGGTCTCACCTGTGATGGACACACAACCATGAGGGGATCTCACCGAGGGAGCTTCACACTCTCCTTACAGGGTGAGCTCGGCACAATGCAAACCACAGATAGGGGCCAGTCTGACTAATAACTCCATGGTCTGCCCACCAAGAGGGCACCCATTTGCAGAAAGGTTTGGGTGGAGGGGCAGACAACACAGGTTAGGACAGTGGTTCCTAAATTTCCCTGGAGGCCTCCTGTAAGTGCTGACTCCATCCACAGTGAAGGGCTCTTTGGAGGGTTTCATAGTTTCATAGCATTTAAGGGCCATTCCTTCATCTAGACTCCAAAGCACAGGACATTACATTTCACCCCATGACCACTACATTGAGCATGTTAACTTGAGTTAGATTAAAGCATATCAGTCCTCAGGAGACCAAACGGTTGCATGCCACACACAGAGAACACGAGAGACCAAGGTGTCACCAATGCCTGAGGCCCAGGCAATGGCTCGGAACTGATCAGGTCAGATATGCCACCACTACGACTCCAGAGTCACAACACTGCCTGGCTGGGGATGGGCAGGTCAAGAGCCCCTGACTTA
>NC_088791.1:359084227-359125911 GCF_011386835.1 Chrysemys picta bellii | reverse complement strand
GGCCAGTCCTCGCTTACAGACAACCCCCCAACCTGAAGCAAATACTCACCAGCAACTACACACCACACCACAGAAACACCAACCCAGGAACCTATCCCTGTAGCAAACCTCGTTGCCTGCTCTGTTCCCATATCTACTCTGGCAACAGCATCAGAGGACCCAACCACATCAGCCACACCATCAAGGGCTCATTCACCTGCACATCCACTAATGTGATATATGCCATCATGTGCCAGCAATGCCCCTCTGCCATGTACATTGGCCAAACCGGACAGTCCCTCCGCAAAAGAATAAATGGACACAAATCGGACATAAGGAATGGTAACATACATAAGCCAGTAAGTGAACACTTCAATCTCCCTGGTCATTCTATTACAGATTTAAAAGTCACTATCATTGAACAAAAAAACTTCAGAAACAGACTTCAAAGAGAAACAGCAGAACTAAAATTCATTTGCAAATTCAACACCATTAATCTGGGCTTGAATAGGGACTGGGAGTGGCTGGCTCATTACAGAAGCAGCTTTTCCTCTCCTGGAATTGACACCTCCTCATCTATTATTGGGAGTGGACTACATCCACCCTGATTGAATTGGCCCTGCCAACACTGGTTCTCCACTTGTGAAGTAACTCCCTGCTCTCCATGGGTCAGTATATAATGCCTGCATCTGTAACTTTCACTCTATGCATCCGAAGAAGTGAGGTTTTTACTCACGAAAGCTTATGCCCAAATAAATCTGTTAGTCTTTAAGGTGCCACCAGACTCCTTGTTGTTTTAGCACAGAGTTCAGTTCACGATGGATCGAGTGCCAGCTTGTTAGCTCTCGCCAGAGGAGCGCGGGGGCTGTGAGTCTAACCACCTGGGAGCTGGACAGAGCTGAACTTCTCCTTACTTCGGCATCATGGTCGCTAGCTGCAGCAGAGGAAAATGGTTCCCACCAGGGACAGGGAGCACATGCAATATGTTTTATTGCTGGGGTAGGGGGTGGTATGACAGCAATCCCCCCAGACAAATTATTCTATTCTACTGTAGCAAATCCATGTCTGCCTATGTCACTGCACCGCGTACCAGGAGCACCGGGATACCTCAGTGACAACTGTGATAGAGCCCAGATCCTCCTACTCAAAAAGCACAGGCCCTTACCACTCGAACGAAAGGAGAATCTCCATGAATGTTAGCACTGTAACCCTTCTGCCCCTCTGAGTTGGGAGCAACAAGGGCCGGGTTCAGTATCTAGGGGTTCCGTTTCAATAACGCAATGCAAAACCGGCTCGAGCCCCCACCCAGTGACCTGGGACAATTACATACCACCCCCTCCGAGCGCCTCTAGAAGGCAATACTTCCCCTCTCGCAAGCACGGAGTCTGAGTGTAGCAAAAGCCTTTTAATAAAGGAGGGAAACAATGCAGCATTATGTTGGGGAAACACCACAAACAGGATTCATAACACAAACCATGAGCAAAAGACCCACCTCCAAGTAAGTTTGGCCGTGTCCTTTTCCCCTCAGGGTTTTAAGTCCAATCACCCCAAAGTCCAACAACCCCAAAGTCTCTGTCCCTGGTCAGTGCCGCCCCAGAGTTCAAAAGTTTATCTGCAGAGTTTTACCCCCCGCAGCCTGGGCGGAAATGGGGGGGGGGGGGCACACGGGATGCTAAGAGACACCTTACGTGGTCCGAGGCCAACTGCCCCACCTCTCCGTGGAGTTCTGCTGCAGCCTTTACCACGGATGGCTTCACTCTACCAGCCGCGCCGCTCCGCTCCTCCAGCCGTCCCCGCAAACTGCTCAGCTCTGCCAGCCGCTCCACTCCACCAGCCGTCCCATGAACTGCTCCAGCTGCCCCCGCCAATGGCTCAGCTCCTGAAGTTCTTTTCCACCCTCGCCATAATTCACCACCAGATGTCAGGGGAGAGCTTATCCTGACTCTGCTTACAGCACTATAGGGCCTATGACAAAGAGTTGAGCAATTCCATCCCATAGAAGACAGTGGTACCTAGACATACTGGCTAGTTCATTGCACACTCCTCTTTTTAGGAAAAACTTGTGCTCCCGAGTCTGGGTTTTACCTACACTCAGTCCTGCCAGTGTAACAAATCTACAGCCACATATCCTGGGTGGCCACTGGATTGTTACTGTGTTATTAGGCAGAAGTTACCTGGGGCATCAGGGATTTTCTTAGGCCAGCTGATATTAACCCATGAGTACTTGTCTTAAAAGTCCATGCACAAGACAGATAGCTCAAATGAGTAATGCATCATCAGCCTGACGTCCTCCAGCCGCCCCTGCCAACTGCCAGCTCCCCCGTCCTGACATGGAGGCTTTCATCTTTGTTTCTATTCAAAACAGGTTACCAAATTCTCCTCCCCCACGATCCCAAAATAATGTAAGGGGGAAAAGACAGCTTGCTTAGAACAAAATCATTAGGAGACAACATAGTTCAATAGATTCCTTCACCTTGGTTTAATTCTTTGCTCACATGTTTTTCTGTTCTCACACTAGTTTTTAAACAGATGGCCCAGTCGTTTCAACTTTGGCGGAGATCACAGGTGAAATGAGTTTGTGGCCTCAGCTTACTTAAAGCACCAATGCAATTTTGACCTGTCGTTGTTTGACCAACAGCCGTCAGGGGAGGAATGTTTATGAATAATTGTTCCCATTTGCTTTCCAGACGGCATGTACAGCAGGTATCTGTTCCACCCCCACCACCGAAACACAGCCAGTTCTGGGGTGTAACATGGCAGTTGTTTCACAGCACAGGGCAACACTACCTAACATTTTAGGAATTGTGGATCCATATGCAACGTCAAGGAAAATATAAGGAGACAAATGACCATTAACTACACAAACTGGAACTTAGCCAGGACACCAAGAGTGACATCCTTTCTCAAGTCCCTCCCCTGCCACAGACTTCCTGTGTGACCTTGGGCAAGTCACTTAGTTCCTGAGTCTCAGATCTGCACTGTGCAATGGGCATAATAGCACTGCCCTGCCTCCCAGGGGTGTCCTGAGTATAAATACATTAAAGATTGCAAGGCTCTCAGTTGCTGTGGTGATGGAGGCCATATAAGCACCATAGATGGCCGATACCCCCTTAAGGAAAGCATAACAACACTTCTGTATCAGCTGCCATCCAAAGAGCTCAAAAATCATGGACATATTAAGCCACACGATACCCCTATCAGCTAGCTGTTATTACCCACTTTTACAGGTGGGGAAACTGAGGCACGAAGCTGCTAAGTGACTTGTGTACAAGAGCACCGAGGAGGCTGATGGGCAGGCCCTGAATAGAATTCAGATCTCCTGATTCCCAGCCCAGTGCTGTAATCAGAAGACCATCCTTCATCCCTATGTTTAATAATAATTATGTTTTGAAAAAGGTGTTTAATAGCAGACCAGTTTTATACCTAGGGGCGAAGGTGCATTCAAGGACTCTGTATGGCACATGTAGGTAAATGGTGGCTTGTAGTGTTACCAGTTGAGTTCCCATCCCCAGGGATACCTATGTAAGCAGGGTTTGAATGAGATCTCTCCTGACAGCTAGCTGGGAGGGGAGAGACTTCAGTAGCAAACTGTATTTACATGAACACACCTACTCTGCCAAGATATCCAGCAGATAGAGCTGTGTTGCTCAAAGTGATCCACTTTGGCTGGTGTTGGGTTACAAATCACTTTAGTACTGAAAGCAGGGGAGTGAGATGTAGTTATCAATGTTGTTGTATGAATGAAGGGGAGCAGAACTGTGCTTAGTCTAGGCCAAATGAGGGGTTCACCCTCAACTGAAAAGACCTCATTAAGCCAGGGTCTCAAATGTCAGGTGTCCCAGCCAAAAAAGGTGGATTCTTCCAAAGGGTCCCTGGTCTGGTTTAACCTGGTCCTTCCCACTGTTCAAAGACAGAGCTAAATAGGCTCTCTTAAAAGCCTTTATTATTTAAGTGCTTAAATAAGAGCTGAAATCACTTGTGGTGGGGTTGTGTTTCTACCCAGCCTGCGAAAAGCTGAAAATCATTAAGAGACTGACCAGCAGAGAGGCAGGTGGCCGGCGGGCGCAGCAAACAAGTGGCTGGCGGGGCAGCCAGCGGAGAGGAACCACAGCTGGTAGGGCAACCAGCCAGAGCAAGTGCTCAGATGGCAGAGCAAGCGAGGTGCTTTCTTCTGCTGGTGGGAGGTGAACTCACACAGATGCACCTCTGACCCCTGGGTCTTCACTGACCAAGGACAACCACTGTGAGTGGGGTATGGTGAGGGAGCAGAGAGGGGCACAGAAAAGGAACTTTTGGTTGTAGAACACGAGGCGGAAGGCTCTGCCCCACGCGCTCTGGGGTGGGTGTCCTGCTCAGTTTTATGTTTATGAATCCTGCTTGTGCCATTTCCCTTCATTAATTCTGGGTGACTTCCCTCCTTTCATTAAAAGTTTCTTTTCTACACTCAGACTCTGTGCTTGCGAGTGGGGAAGTTTTGCCTCTCAGGCACCCAGAGGTGGTGTGGAATTTTCCCAGGTTACTGGGTGGGGGCTCGAGCCAGTTCTGTGTTGTCTTGTTGAAAAGGAACCCCTAGATACTGATCCCAGCCCTGGTTGCTGCCGGCTCCACCTGGCAGAAGGGTTACACCTTGTCTGAAGTGTAACTCAGGTATATCTCTTGGGTTTGTCTATTAATGAGCTAGGGCACACAGAGATCAGACTGAATGTGGATTACAGTCATGCCACAAAGCACAAATAACCCGGTGCAGCCTCAGGGCCGGCGTTAGGCTGATTCGGCCGATTCCCCTGAATGGGGCCCCGCGCCTAGAGGGCCCCGCGCAGCGCTCCACCCCGCCCCCGGCCCACTTACCCCTCCTCCCCTGAACGCTCCGCCCACCTTCTCCTCCCCCTCCCCTGCTTCCCGCGAATCAGATGTTCGTGGGAAGCCTGAAACAAGCAGCAGGCAGGAGGTAAGCAGGAGGCAGGGGGGGATGCGAGGAGAGTTCCAGGGAGGCTCAGTGAGGCCCAGTCCAGCCCTGGCCGAGTGAGCGGCTCCCTCCGGCCTGGCCCCTCGGCCGAACACCCCCAGCCCGGTCCCGGCCGAGTGGCTCTGGCCCGGCCCGGTGGCACCGGTCTAGGTCCTTAGCAGTCCTGCTCCGAATCCCAGGTGAAAGGTGTTAGTCTGTACAAAGGAACGTCAGCGACCTAATCACAGCCTGGGATCTAAATGCTCCTAATCCCTCCAGCGGCAGCGTGGCAGCTGGCATTTATGATGGGCAAGAGTGGAATTCCAGCCCCATGGCGCTGAATACTCACATGTGCTCTGGGACGTGCTGACTGCCATGCTGTGAATCCCAGAAGTGGGTCCCAGAGGTGGGACTGTTGGAGAGCAATTGCAGCCCCAGTCCATCTGTGTTTCTGATTGTTTCAGGAACTCCTCAGATATGAAGGGGCGGTATTTCCTGGCCAGCCAGTCAAAAGTGTTACTGTCACCATGAGATAAACCTCTCTCCCAGACCACACCCTCTGATCCACCTCTTCCACTCCAGATCCAAAAAACCCAGATATCAGGTCTTGTCAAATGGCACCTGGACACACAAGCCGGAACTCGGACTGGCCGGGTGGCAACCCTAATCTTCCATGAATTTATCTAGTTCTTTTTTGAACCCTGTTATAGTTTTGGCCTTCACAACATCCTCTGGCAAGGAGTTCCACAGGTTGACTGTGTGCTTGTGAAGAGACTGTGCACAGTGTGAAGATTGATCCCCTTGATAGATTGTCAGCTCTTCATGGCAGGGATTGTCTTTTGTGTTGTGTTTTTGCAGCACCTGGCACAATGGGACCTAGTCCATGACTGGGGCGCCTAAATCGTATGGTAATATAAATAACAAACACATATACAGCACCTGGCACAATGGACCGGGGCCATTAGGTCCTACTGAAATCCAAATAAATAATAATAATAACAGATTTGAATTGCACTGGGCATAGGGCCAGAAATCTATGCCCTAGGGAACCAGTGGTGTCAAGAACCTAGCTCTGGGTCTGCTATTGTCTGTGTCCTTAGCTGCTCTTGTCAACACAAAGCTGAACCGGGGGTGTTTTGGTGGCACTCCCTCTGGAGCTGCCTGTATTGTTAACGGTTTGCAGGTGAAATACAGTCCAGAGCCGAACTTGCCGTGACCTACAGTCTGGTAGGTTTGTTTCCTGCCACGGCTCCGTGTTTGATGTGGCTCTCGGGAGGCCAGTGAGAACGTTTGTATTCCCATGAGTCACCCTTTGGCTCAAGCAATGCAGAACAGGTGTGTTTTCCCCACAGAGAAGTAAGCAGAGGTGTGGATCATTTATCCTGTTACCTCTGCATGGGGCAGAGAAAATTAAAGCTCTCCAAGTGTTTCAGGCTTTTATCTACACATGACCAGGAGGAGGAACAGGAGCAGGCCGTGATGTCAGAGAATGCCAGTGTGTAGGAGCATCTGCGGGCACCTGAGGATTTGTTTTTGCAAGACCTTTTAACTCATGATTGTTTACCTCCTCATCAAATGTCACTCAGATTTTCTCTGATTTCCCCCGGCCAACTATGAATCTTCCAGCCTGCACTGCTTGGAATGCAGGAGCTGGAGGTCCCTTGTGTCAATACTGAGCCAGTGGGGCTAGGGGCGCTCTGCTGCTGGACCACCTGCCGGAGGAGCCGTAAAACTGAGATGGCAATCAGGGGTCATTGCTGAAGATCCAACACCACTTTTTGCCAGAATTGGGGGGTTACCCCCACTCTCCTGGCTAAATTTCTAGGTAGGAGATGAATCAAGGGTGGGCAAAGCAGAAGATGAGGTAGAGAACAAGGGAGGGAGGAAACAGGTGGGACCAGAGAACGAGGAACAAAGATGGAGGGAGAGAGACAGGCAAGGAAGAGGAACAGATAGAATGACCCACAGGGCAGGGGAAAGGGTGATTTGTGATGAAGACAGAATGATAAAATGGAGCAAGAAAACAGAGAGTGGGCAGAGCTGGGGGACGTCGCTTGTAGGTGTTTCTTCTTGAGAGAAGGTGGCTTGTGCTGCAGGTAGGGTTGCCAAGCCTCCAGGATTGGCTTGGTGTCTCCATGAATTCAAGATTAATCTTTAATTAAGGATTATGTCATGTTATGAAACCTTCAGGAATACGTCCAACCTAAATTGGCAACCCACGAGGAGGAAGTACTTTTCCCCCGCCAAGGGTTAGACACAGAGGCAGTAGGGCCAACACCCCATGTTCAAAAATCATGTCATGTCCCCCCAAATCATGAGGTTAATAAATCAATAAATGATTTGCTCTCTGGTTTTTGAGCCTTTGGAGTTCACATTTTCAAGTATTTACCCACAGCCATAAAATCTAGAGCGACTCACTTGAAAGAAAGGAAGAAGAAAAATGAGATTCTCCTTCAAAATGCCCGGCTGAGTTTTCGAAAGGAAAGGCTGAACTTGCTCCACTGTGAGCCAACAGGCACCACTTGGAACTCCAGCCATTGATCAGACTACAGCAGGCCCCCCGGCTTTGCCCCCTGCCCCCGAAAGTCAGCGTTAGGGCTGCTGACTTTCTAATCACATAAAACTGAAAACCCCTGCCCTGACCCTTCTCCAAGGCCCCTTCCATTGCCACCCCATCACCGAGGCCCTGCCCCGCCCTGTCTCCGAGGCCGCTCACTCCATTCCCCCCGGCCTCTGTCGCTCGCTCTCCCCCACCCTCACTCCACTCCCTCATTTTCACCGGGCTGGGGCAGGTGGTTGGGGAGTGGGAGGGGGTGAGGGCTTCGGCTGGGGGTGTGGGCTCTGGGGTGGGGCCAGGGATGAGAGGTTCGGAGTGTGGGAGGGGTCTGGGCTGAGGCAGGGGGTTGGAGGGGACATGGGGTGGGGGTGCAGGTTCTGGACTGGGGCCAGAAATGAGGGGTTCAGGGTGTGGAAGGTGGATCCAGGCTGGGGCAGGAGGTTGGGGTGTGAGGGTGAGGGTGAGGGTGAGGGCTCCAGCTGGGGGTGTGGGCTCCGGGCTGGTGACGAGGAGTTTGGAGTGCAGGAGGGGGGTCCAAGTTGCAGCAGGGGGCTGGGGCGTGGGTTTCAGGAAAGAGTTTGGGTGCGGGATGGGGTTCAGGGCTGGGGCAGGGGGTTGGGGTGCGGGAGGAGGTTAGGGCTCCAGCTGGGGGTGTGGGCTCTGGGGTGGGGCTGGGGATGAGGGGTTTGGGGTGCAGGGTAGGGTGTTGGGAGGGGTGCAGACTCTGGGAGGGAATCAGAGTAATAGAATATCAGGGTTGGAAGAGACCTCAGGAGGTATCTAGTCCAACCCCCTGCTCAAAGCAGGACCAATCCCCAAGCTTGGGTGCAGGAGGGGGCTCAGAGCTGGGTCAGGGGGTTGGGGTGCAGGAGGGGATTTGGAGTGCGGGCTCCAGGTGGTATTTACCTCAGCCGGTTCCAGGGAAAGGGCGACATGTCCCTTGGCTCCTAGGCGGAGGCGCAGTCAGGAAGCTCTGCCCGCTGTCTCCACCCTCAGGTGCCACCCCTGCAGCTCCCATTGGCCGCGGCTCCCAGGCAATGGGAGATGCGGAGCCAGCGCTCGGGGTGGGGGCTGTGCATGGGGCTGCGGCCGTCCCTCCATCTAGGAGCCGAGGGACATGTCGCTGCTTGCGAGGAGACACGTGGAGCCAGGTAGGGAGCCTGCCAGCCCCACGCCAACCGGACTTTTGACAGCCCAGTCAGCAGTGCTGACCGGAGCCACCAGGGTCCCTTTTCGAGCGGGTGTTCCGGTCGAAAACCGGACACCTGGCAACCCTAGCCAGGATGCTGGCAGCCAGCAAGATTCCTCTACTATTAAAGGTGCAGTGCCCAGAAAAGAGAAGGCCGACATCTCAGTCACATGGCTACACGCGGCCTAGTGCACAGTGAGGAAAGTTGGCCGCACACACTTGGAAATCAGCAGCAGCTTTATTATGCAACAAACAACTCGATGCCATGTTAACTCTGGCCCGTCCTTCTGTGACGCTTGGAAAGGCTCCTATGAGAGGGGGAAAAACACAGTAAAAACAATGATCTTCAGCTATATATTGATCTTCCAAACTCTCTGTTTCTATCCATCCAGCTTGCATCTAAACACTCAACACTCATATTAAAATGACCATCGTTTCCACCTGAAAGGACCACGTTTCCTGCCCCTCTAGGGCTACAGGGGTGTACCCAGGGCCGGCACAACCCATTAGGCAATCTAGGCGGTTGCCTTGGGTGCTAACATTTGGGGGGGGGGGGCGACCGCGGCGGCCGGATCTTCGGCTGCCCCCGTTGTCGTCGGTATTTCGGGGGTGGGACCTTCTGCTGCCTGTCGGGGGCGGCATTTCGGGGGCGGGACCTTCCGCCATCTAGGGCGGCAAAAACTCTGGCAGCGCTCCTGGGTGTACCTAGAGCTGTAGTGCATGGCCCGTGTCTGTGCTTACCTCGCTAGTCCTGGAACAGCTCCTCGGGAAACAGCACCTCAGCCCTTCTGGCCTGGAAGAGGAAGAGGAAGGATTAATCATTCAAACACATAACAGCCCATGTCGCCGTGGGGCTGAAGGGCTCCTGCTACTCAGACTGCATCAGTGGGCACAGAGACTGGACATAATCTGACCCGCTGCAAAGGGACCTAAGAGGAGAAAAACGTAGGGGAGGCAGAGCATCAGCGCCACCCTGTGGTGAGTGGCTTACATGACTAGTTTCTGCCTTACTTCTTTGGAAGAACAATACAAAGTCCTAACTAAGGGGGAACTGTTTCCTTGCAGTGAGCCCAGGACGAATTCCCACCAGAGGGGCTGCTGCTGGGCTAGGGTGTTAACTTGGACCCTGCCTTCCTTTGCAATCCCCAAGCCTCTTCAAGCGCAGTCAATTAGGATTCCAGGAACAGAGGTGGTTGCTTTGGGTAGGTCTACACTTGGGGCTATTTCGACCCTGCTAGCACGGGTGTAACAGCAGTGTAGATGGTGAGGCCTGGCTAAGGCAAGTAAAGGGACGCTTGAACCCTATGGCTATGCACCCTACATGCCCATGCAGGGCCTCCCGTGTCTACGCTGCTATATTTAGTAGGGTAGAGTCCTGCCCCTTCCCCACTGCCAGAGCCTTTCCCCACGGCAGTGAAAGATTCCAGTGGGGAAAGGCTCTGGTGGGGGGAGGCAGTGCGGAATGGCACCGGCAGCTCCCCGAGCTGAGCCTGGTTGCCCTCCCTACCACAGCCTTTCACGTGGAGCTACACGCACCCTATGTGCTGACGTAAGTGTAGACAAGGCCTTTGTGTAATAAAGGACAGCGCAGGATGGAAGAGGGACAGGGTCAGGATTTAAGGATCATGGAAGCTTTTTTTTTGTTAGCTGCTGTATGGAGATGGCTGCTGTGTTCGTAAAGGGACCCCTGTACCACAGAAATAGCTCAGGGTCTGGGACAGGGTGTCACATTTTTCCTTCTCCTTCTGCACCTCAAAACCATTTTTTTTAAAAGGCTACTAGTCAAATCCTGCAGTTGGGAGCCCAGCGTGCAGTGCACACAGCCCAGCTACACACCAGGGGTTATTGTAATCAGCGACTGCCCCAAGCCACATCATTCAGCTCTGGCTCCGGATCCAGATCTCAGCGTCCCCAAGTCCACCAGTGCTGGGTTTGGGGTTTCCAGTCTGAGCCCATCTCTCACTGCCATGATCATTTCAAAGCCTCGGCCACCACACTCAGTGTCCTGAGTCACTGATGCTGCAGGGCTAGAGATCCTCAGCTGGTGGGAATTTGCAGAGCTCCATTGCCGTCCATAGCGCTAAGCCGATTGGCACCATCCGAGCAGCTGGGTCTTGGCGTCTGGTACTGACTAGTGAAGGACTAGCTATAGGCATTAGCAGCCTGAATCAAAACTTGAGTTCCATCCAGTCCAGGACCCCTTCTCTGACAGCAGCCAGCACCCGGTGGTTCAGAGGAAGCTGTCAGAATCTCACAGTAGCAGCTGTGGAAGAATCTGTCTCCCAGATCGGCTTTCTACAGATCTCTAATAGGCCTTTGTCCTTATTCTCCCCCAAAGTGGAGTGACGTTAGCACAGGAAGGAACAAAGGTACCTGTTCTAAATAGAGTTCAGCCTGAGAATTAGTCTGAATCCAATATGCCGACAGGCTGAAAAACATGAAGGGCCCAGCCGGCTCTGTAGTGCTCTGCGCTTTCCCAGCCAGCCAGGTCCTTCCTGAAGCCGTTGTTCAGAAAATAGGGGTCTCCTCAGAATCGCCCTGGGCTCATGTGCGCATGGTGGCTGGGGTGGGAGACTCAGTGGGGACAAGAGCCAGAGTCAGTCCAGAGCGACTGTAGGAGAACTACGCTGCGAGCTGGACTGTCCCCGTCCCAGGCAAACCGACAGGCTGCTTTCATGGTTAACGTGGTCTTGCCTCCAGCTTTCCTGTCTTAGTTTTAAGCAATTGTCCCGGCCTCCTGAGAATGTGAATAACTCCCGTAGGCTCGCTGATCACCGGGACCACACGCACCCGGAGCCTTCCCCTTGCCATCAGCTCCCTCACTCCGTGCCCATAACTCTCCTCCCACAGTCCAGGGACCAGTTATTTTGCCCTTTGCTGTATTTTGTCTAGAGTCTCCTCTGTAAATGTGTGTGTGTGTGGGAGGGTGGAGGAGGGGTGAGAATTGCCATATGAAAGGTGGCGAGGAGAGAACTTGTCTCTAGCTCTACAGAGCTTTGATCTCCTTGCTGGGATTCCAACCCTTACTGCTGCGTAATAGAGGTGAAGGAGGCATGGCCCAGTCTAGTGGCACTAGCCCATTTCAGTCATGAGGACAGAGGTTGCTGTGCTCTGGGTTTATCCTGCCAGCCTGGGGCTGGCCAATCACTGTACTGTTATGTAATAAGGGTCCCCTGTGGAACGCATAATGAGCTAGTCAGGGTCAAAGGTTACTTGGTCCGTCCTCAGCCATGAATTTTAGCAGGCGGATGCTGCTCCTCCCTCTTTTCTCCTCTTTGTGGACTTTGGCGGTGCCCAGCAGTTCGTGTGTTGGGGGCTCAACAAGGAAAGAAGAAGTTTAGCAACAGCAGAGAAAGGGGAACCCTGGATTAGCTTTATTCCAGCTCAATCATCACACTATTAATGATGGAAATGGTCTCTGCTCTGTCCTTTGTAGGGCTCAAAGAACACATTCCCTTCTCCATGGGCCTGGGCCAAAGCCCATTAAAGACAACAGAGAGACTGACTTCCGTGAGGTTTGTTTGGATCAGGCCACCTTGAACAAAGAGGGGTTGGACTCATTCCTGCATCACTAGGCTTAGCCTATAACCATCTCACTGTCCACTATTTCCTTTGACTGACGGGCTGGTCTCACCCTCACTCAGATCCCGGACTAAGGAACTGGATCTGGGGAGTTTGTACCCAATATCCCCCACCTCCTCCCTCTTTACATCTGAGGGTCTCTCTGATGAGTCCTTGCTGAGGACTGTCAAGTCATATTGCCCAGGCCTGATCTTCTTTGACTAAACCCCAGGAAATACGGGCTTCCAGGGCTCCATCTGTGTCTTTGCATTAACCAGGTGTATCTTCCTGCCTCATTTAACTACCAGGCTCCTCTGATCAGCGAAGCAGCAGAAAAGCTTCCTGACTCAGGACACAGAGTAACTCTGCTGCTCAGTGCAGCATCTGCCAACCTGCCAGCCTTGAGGCCCAGCCTGTGATATGGTTCTGCAGATCCTAGGCTCAGTGCAGATCCTGGTAGCTGCGTGGGAATGTGCCTGAAAGCCGCTTTTGTGCGCCACCCCCACCAACTTGGAGGCCATCTGGCCACTGGGCCAGCCCCCAGCATAAAGCAGAGAAGCCTCGGGGATGCCGCAGCCATGCCCCCTCTCCCTTGGGAACACCTCCCTCTCCTGAGGCTGGGAGGAGGGTGGTGTTGGAGCCATTACAACAGGCCGATGGCGCCAATTACAGAGGAGGATCATCACACAGTGGATGACCAAAGCACACAGTACAAATTAGACCCCATTGGTGCCATGACAGGGCCTCTGCGTCCCCATTGCCATCTCCTTGACCCACACCCTGAGACCTCTGCTTCCTCACTGCACTAACCTAAGGATATTACTTACGTTCACGTACCAAGTCCAGGCCTCCTGATCTGGGTCTGTCTGCCGGCATGCTGGACAGTGCGCCCTAGGGAATCAACACAACGGCTCTCCTGTCAATGCTTACATTCTCCAGGGCGAACTTTCAGAGGTTCAGCCTCTCAACAAAGAGAGCAGTTTTCAAGACGTCTCACGGGAAATCAAACGCAGTCACAATCTGGGAAATTACCGAGGGACTGATGGCCGAATGCTACGCTATTTCCACTGTTCCAGAGGAATTTCCTCAGAAGTATCTAGATGATTATGGTTTGAACACAATCCCTGCCTTTTACATAAACCCCAGGCCACCCCACTTACAGGTCAAGAAATGAGGATGCAAGGTGCCCCAGACATACATACGGGGCACTGCTAGTTGTGAGAATATGGGACTGAGCAACGCTTTGCAATCTCAGTTCAACAAGTCAACAAAACTTACCTCAGCAAAGAAGGCAACTGAGGTGAGCGTGTGCTTCTTTCTTCCCCACTTGGGCCTTGGGCCTGAAATCCTTCCCTCTCTCATGTGGGGCTCTAAACGAGTGGATTGATTTTCAGAGGAGCTGAACAGCCACGGCTTCGGCAGATTCGAGTGAGGAGTTCTTGGTATTCAGCATTTGAGAAAGGTCAGGCCATTTATTTAGGTGCCTGAGTGTGGCATTGCAGCCTCTGCCATGGGTCGTTTACAATGAAGACGAAATCAACATCATCTCGGCACGACAACCAAGTTCAGGATCTAATCGAGCTGTATCCTCTCTGTACTGCTGTACGGTTGCGAAACATTGGGACTGCGCCACTCAGAGTGGGCAAAGCTGGAGGCTTTCCACATAAAATGCCAACGTTGTATATTGGGCATAGAGTGGAACGACTTCATTTGTAAAGCAGATGTTTATGGTCGCTCCGGTCTACAGACTACTGGGGCCATTGTCCGCAGATGGCGTCTTATGCTTTTCAGACATGTGGAGAGTATGCCACACGACCAGGCCTGCACAACATACGGCCCGTGGGCCACATGCGGCCCGTGTGGGCTCACTGTGCGGCCCGCGGGGGGATTCTAAACCCCACGCACAAAAGTCCCAAGGCTGGCGTGGCGGCGCTTCCTGGGGCAGCTCCTGGTGGCGTGCCTGCCCGCCGACAGGAGCCAGCAATGCGGGACACGGGGATGGAGCCCTCGCGCGCCGCCGCGCCTCCACGCCCCCCGCCCCAAGCGGGACACGGAGCCCGCGCGCGGCGCCGCGCCTCCACGCCCCCCCCTCCGGCCCCAAGTGGGACACGGAGCCCGCGCGCGCCGCTGCCCCTCCCCACTGCCCCAAGCGGGACACGGGCACGGATCCCTTGCCCACCTCCCCCCCCCAGCGGGACACAGGGCTCAGCCGCCGCCCCCGTCCCGAGCACTTTTTGGCCCACCTCCCGCCCCCGGGACTCCTGCCCCATCCAACCCCCCGCGTTCCTTGATGCCCTCCCCAGGACCCCTGCCCCATCCACCCCCTTCCCTGTCCCCTGACTGCCCTCCGCCGCCCCATCCAACTCCTCTCCTGATTCCCCATCCAACCACCCCTTCTCCCTGTCCCCTGACCACCCTTGGAACCCCTGCCCCTGACTGCCTCCCACCGCCCCATCCAACCCCTGCTCCTTCCTGACTGCCCCCCGGAACCCTCGCCTGCATTCAAACCCCCTGTTCCCTGCCATCTGACTGCCCCGAACCCTATCCAGCCCCCCACCACCCCCCTGAACTCCCCTGCCCTCTATCCAGCACCCCCTGCCTGCTCCCTTACTGCGCTACCTGGAGGTGGCTGGCGGTGCTACAGCCGTGCCGCTCGGCTGGAGCCGGGCCATGCTGCCACCGCGCAGTGCCTGGAGCACCGGGTCAGTCTGAGCTTGCAGCCCCCCCGCTTCCCGCCAATCAGCTGTTCGCGCAGGAAGCCCGGGAGGGGAAGTGGCCGGCTGGGGGCGCAGGGTCTGGAGGCACGGGGGCTGCCCGAAGCCGGTAGCACTCGGGCAGCCCGGCTCTTAAACAGAGCCGAAGAGTCGGGGAGGAGCAGAGCTGCCATTTTCCCAGACATGTTCGGCTTTTTGGCAATTCCCCCTGGACGGGGGTTTGACTGCCGAAAAGCCGGACATGTCCGGGAAAAAGAGGACGTATGGTAACCCTATCAGAGGCGGAGGCGGAGCGGAGGTGAGCTGGGGCCGGGGAGCGGGGCGGAGAGCTGGAGCACCCAGGGGGTCGGCTCCTAAGGCGCCACTTTTGGATAATGTGCTCAGGGGGAGCAGCCGCTCCCTCTGCTCCCCCCCAGCTACGGTCCTGGGCACTTCAACTTACCGGTTGTTAAATTTAGAAGCCCTTTTAGAACCGGTCCCGCGCAGGACAACTGGTTCTAAAGGGCTTCTAAATTTAACAACCGGTTCCCACGAACCGGCTCCCACTCACCACTGGAGACTCCCCTTGCCGCTCTCCCCCTAGGAGCCAGAGACCTCCCAGCAGGGCTGGTGAGTGCGGCCAGGGAAGGGGGAAGGGTGTGGTGGAGTGAGTGTCTGGGAGGTGTGCGGGGGGTGCTGGGCTGTGAGGGTGTGAGGGCGCTGGGCAGTGGGGGAGGTTTGTGTGTTGTGGGGTGCTAGGCAGTGGGGCCAGTTGGGGGGTGCTGGGCAGTGAGGGAGATCTCATAGACTCATAGACTCTAAGGTCAGAAGGGACCATTATGATCATCTAGTCTGACCTCCCGCATGATGCGGGCCACAAAACCTGACCCATCCACTCCTGGAAGAATTCTCTCCCTTGACTTAGCTGTTGAACTCCCCAAATCATTATTTAAAGACTTCAAGTCGCTGAGAATCCTCCAGCAAGCGACCCTGCCCCATGCTGCGGAGGAAGGCGAAAAACCTCCAGGGCCTCTGCCAATCTACCCTGGAGGAAAATTCCTTCCCGACCCCAAATATGGCGATCAGCTGAACCCCGAGCATGCGGGCAAGATTCTCTAGCCAGACCGCCTGGAAAAGTTCTCTGTAGTAACTTTTAATATCCCATCATTGACCATTGTTATTGACCTATTGACTAAAATCACTGTATCCCATCAAACCATCCCCTCCATAAACTTATCAAGCTTAATCTTAAAGCCAGAGAGGTCTTTCGCCCCCTCTGTTTCCCTTGGAAGGCTGTTCCAAAACTTCACCCCTCTGATGGTTAGAAACCTTCGTCTAATTTCAAGCCTAAACTTCCCGACGGCCAGTTTATATCCATTCGTTCTAGTGTCCACATTAGTACTGAGCTGAAATAATTCCTCTCCCTCCCTGGTATTTATCCCTCTGATATATTTAAAGAGAGCAATCATATCCCCCCTCAGCCTTCTTTTGGTTAAGGTAAACAAACCGAGCTCCTCGAGTCTCCTTTCATACGGCAGATTTTCCATTCCTCGGATCATCCTAGTGGCCCTTCTCTGTACCCGTTCCAGTTTGATTTCATCCTTTTTAAACATGGGAGACCACAACTGCACACAGTACTCCAAATGAGGTCTCACCAGTGCCTTGTATAACGGAACCAGCACCTCCTTATCCCTACTAGAAATACCTCGCCTAATGCATCCCAAGACCGCATTCGCTTTTTTTACGGCCACGTCACATTGCCGACTCATAGTCATCCTGCGATCAACCAGGACTCCGAGGTCCTTCTCCTCTTCCGTTACATCCAACTGATGCGTCCCCAGTTTATAACTAAAATTCTTGTTAGTTATCCCTAAATGCATAACCTTACACTTCTCACTATTAAATTTCATCTTATTACTATTACTCCAGTTTACAAGCTCATCCAAATCTCCCTGCAGGATATCCCGATCCTTCTCCGAATTGGCAATACCTCCCAACTTTGTGTCATCCGCAAACTTTATCAGCCCACTCCTACATTTGGTTCCGAGGTCAGTAATGAATAGATTAGATAAAATCGGACCGAAAACCGAACCTTGAGGAACTCCACTGGTAACCTCCCTCCAACCTGACAGTTCACCTTTTAGTACGACCCGCTGCAGTCTCCCCTTTAACCAGTTCCTTATCCACCTATGGATTTTCATATCGATCCCCATCTTTTCCAATTTAGCCAATAATTCCTCATGCGGTACCGTATCAAACGCTTTACTGAAATCGAGGTATATTAGATCCACCGCATTTCCTTTATCTAAAAAATCTGTTACTTCCTCAAAGAAGGAGATCAGGTTGGTTTGGCACGATCTACCTTTCTTAAAACCGTGTTGTAATTTGTCCCAATTGCCATTGACCTCAAGGTCCTTAACTACTTTCTCCTTCAAAAATTTTTCCAAGACCTTGCATATTACAGATGTTAGACTAACAGGCCTGTAGTTACCCGGGTTACTTTTTTTCCCCTTCTTGAAAATAGGAACCACATTAGCTATTCTCCAGTCAAACGGTACCACCCCCGAGTTTATGGATTCATTAAAAATTATCGTTAACGGGCTTGCAATTTCCCGCGCCAGTTCTTTTAATGTTCTCGGATGAAGATCATCCGGTCCGCCCGATTTAGTCCCGTTAAGCTGTTCGAGTTTGGCTTCTACCTCGGATACGGTAATGTCAATCCCCACTCCTTTATTCCCATCCGTCTCACTTCTACTATTCCTCAGCCTTTCATTAGCCTCATTAAATACCGATGCAAAATATTCATTTAGATATTGTGCCATGCCTAGATTATCCTTAATCTCCACTCCATCTACAGTCTTAAGCGGTCCCACTTCTTCTTTCTTTGTTTTCTTCCCATTTAGCTGGCTATAAAAGTTCTTACTATTGGTTTTAATTCCCCTCACAAGGTCCAACTCTACTCGGCTTTTGGCTTTTCTCACTCCATCTCTACATGCTCTGACCTCAATAAGGTAGGTTTCTTTGCTGATTCCCGCCCTCTTCCACTCCCTGTACGCTTTCTGTTTTTTCTTAATGACCCCTCTGAGATGCTCGCTCATCCAGCTCGGTCTAAATCTCCTGCCTACGAACCGTTTTCCCTTTCTTGGGATACACGCCTCTGACAGCTCCTGCAACTTCAACTTGAAATAATCCCAGGCGCCTTCCGCCTTTAGATCCCTAAATATGTTAGTCCAATCCACTTCCCTAACCAGTCTCCTTAATTTATTAAAGTTAGCCCTTTTGAAATCGTAAACCTTAGTCTCCGATTTAATTTTGTTAATCTTTCCATTTAGTTTAAATGGAATTAGCTCATGATCACTTGAGCCAAGGTTGTCCCCTACAACCATTTCCTCAACGAGGTCCTCACTACTCACCAGCACCAAATCTAAAATGGCATCCCCTCTCGTCGGTTCAGCAACTACTTGATGAAGGAATTCATCAACTATTACGTCTAGGAAAATCTGAGCCCAATTATTGTTACTAGCATTTGTTCCCCAATCTATATCTGGGAAGTTAAAGTCTCCCATGATTACACAGTTCCTATTAGTATTTACTTCTCTAAAAACGTTAATGAGTTCTCTGTCCATATCCAGCCTTGGGGTGTGCTATAGACCGCTTTTATAGGCCCTCTCCTCAGCCAAGCTCCGCCCCCAATCAGGGCTCAGCTGCCCGCCCAGCACGCTGCCCCTACAGGCCTCTACACATACAAGCAATACAAAGACAGACGCAAATACAGGTACCTTCTCCTCCAATGGAACTCCCACTCAAAGATCTGTGTGTGTCAGGACACTGGGGGTCTGGGTGGGGCATTGTTTAGTTGTGGTGGTGGGGCTGTGGGGAAGGGCCCTGGGAGGGAGGGAGGAGAAATCTGTGTGTATTGGGAAACTAGTGAGTGGGTGGTTCTATGTGGGGTGCTGATGTGTATTAAGAGTTACCAGCTGGATTGAGGACTGATAGATTTGGACAGAGTTTATATTGAATGGGCAAATGAAAAAGATTGCAAACTATAACATAGTACCAAGGTTCAATACAAAGTCATATAAAAGTTATACAAAAATGCATAATGCAGAGATTTATCTACAACTGCATTGATTACTGCTGTGTGCAGTAATATAGTGACCCCTGGACCTACAGGCTTCCACACACCATCAGTGCCTTGAAAATTTGCTGTTCTCTACTAAGGTTTTTCGCTAAACTGGCTGCTTTAATTATTTTTTCATTTGGGCTCAATTTGGCGAGATTGGGATGCTTAGTTTCAAAGTGCCACCGAAGGTTGTATTCTTTCAGAACGGCTAATGTTTCGCGACACACGAGGCACAGTATTTTGTCTTTGGAAATAGTACTTAAGTATTTATTCGTCCATTCAGTGTTGAAAACTCTGTGCTCTGATTCTATTTTTCTCTTTTTCTTTTACTCATGGTATCCATTATGAAGCTCAAGATTTTGTGGAATAAATTCACACACAAGGGAAACACTCACAGTCACACACAAAGAGAAGAGATATCTCACGGCGCATGGCACACTAGCAAGGCACTGACGGTGTGTGGAAGCCTGTAGGTCCAGGGGTCACTATATTACTGCACACAGCAGTCAATCAATGCAGTTGTAGATAAATCTCGGCATTATGCATTTTTGTATAACTTTTATATGACTTTGTATTGAACCTTGGTACTATG
The DNA here is from genome assembly GCF_011386835.1 of Chrysemys picta bellii. Classification (NCBI taxonomy): domain Eukaryota; kingdom Metazoa; phylum Chordata; order Testudines; family Emydidae; genus Chrysemys; species Chrysemys picta. The sequence goes on along the minus strand of NC_088791.1, from coordinate 359,106,272 downwards.
TTATAGCGGGCTCCTAAGATAGTATAATTAAACGAAAAGAAAAATTTCTTCTGTGCAAATTTTTGAAGCAGAGTTCAAATTTGTGTGTCATGAGGCAAATGCGCCCAAGTGAGTAAAATGCTTATACATTTAAAGAGTATTAATTTGCAATTTGTGTCAATTTATATGGGTTTTCAGATAGAGACATCATAAGTAAAAAACAAAAAACAAAAGTTTGTGTTTTAAATTGAAAATTTTCCTAAAAAATATCAATAAATGATTATCAGCCAAGAATAAGATATGTAATTACAAATGCATTTTAATTTCTTTATTGGTCGAAATGTCAAAGACTGCTAAACTAACCTTACTGTTTTTCCCTGCGATCTTTTTCATTTGCCCATTCAATATAAACTCTGTCCAAATCTATCAGTCCTCAATCCAGCTGGTAACTCTTAATACACATCAGCACCCCACATCACATCAGCACATCTTAATACACATCAGCACCCCACTCGCTAGTTTCCCAATACACACAGATTTCTCCTCCCTCCCTCCCAGTGCCCTTCCCCACAGCCCCACCACCACAACTAAACAATGTCCCACACAGACCCGCAGTGCCCTGACACACACAGATCTCCCTCACTGCCCAGCACCCCCCAACAGGCCCCCACTGCCTAGCACCCCAAAACACACAAACCTCCCCAACTGCCCAGCGCCCTCCACACCCTCACAGCCCAGCACCCCCAGCACACCTCCCAGACACTCACTCCACCACACCCTTCCCCCTTCCCTGGCCGCACTCACCAGCCCTGCTGGGAGGTCTCTGGCTCCTAGGGGGAGAGCGGCAAGGGGAGTCTCCAGTGGTGAGCGGGAGCCGGTTCGCGGGAACCGGTTGTTAAATTTAGAAGCCCTTTTAGAACCAGTTGTCCTGCGCGGGACCAGTTCTAAAACGGCTTCTAAATTTAACAACCGGTAAGTTGAAGTGCCCAGGATCGTAGCTGGGGGGGAGCAGAGGGAGCGGCTGCTCCCCCTGAGCACATTATCCAAAAGTGGCGCCTTAGGAGCCGACCCCATGGGTGCTCCAGCTCTCCGCCCCGCTCCCCGGCCCCAGCTCACCTCCGCTCCGCCTCCACCTCTGAACACTCCGCACCGCTTCTCCCCCTCCCCCCCGCTTCCTGCGAATCAGCTGTTCGCGCAGGAAGCCTGGGAGGGCAGAGAAGCAAGCGGCGGCTTCGTGCTCAAGCCCAGGGAGGCGGAGACGGAGTGGAGGTGAGCTGGGGTGGGGGGAGCCGTCCGCGCCACAGCAGGTAACCCGGGGGGAGGGGCACGCAGGGGAACCGCTCCCTGCCCCAGCTCACCTCCGCTCTGCCTCCCTGGGCCTGAGCGCGAAGCCGCCGCTTGCTTCTCAGCCCTCCCAGGCTTCCTGCGCGAACAGCTGATTGGCGGGAAGCGGGGGGGCTGCAAGCTCAGACTGACCCGGTGCTCCAGGCACTGCGCGGTGGCAGCATGGCCCGGCTCCAGCCGAGCGGCGCGGCTGTAGCGCCGCCAGCCACCTCCAGGCAGCGCGGTAAGGGAGCAGGGAGGGGATGTTGGATAGAGGGCAGGGGAGTTCAGGAGGGTGGTGGGGGGCTGGATAGGGGTCGGGGCGGTCAGATGGCAGGGAACAGGGGGATTGAATGGGGGCAAGGGTCCCGGGGGGCAGTCAGGAAGGAGCAGGGGTAGGATGGGGCGGTGGGAGGCAGTCAGGGGCAGGGGTTCCAAGGGTGGTCAGGGGACAGGGAGAAGGGGTGGTTGGATGGGGAATCAGGAGAGGAGTTGGATGGGGCGGCGGAGGGCAGTCAGGGGACAGGGAAGGGGGTGGATGGGGAGGGGTCCCAGGGGGGCATCAAGGAACGCGGGGGGTTGGATGGGGCAGGAGTCCCGGGGTGGGTGGGCCAAAAAGCGCTCAGGACGGGGGCGGTGGCAGAGCCCTGTGTCCTGCTGGGGGGGGCGAGGGCTCCGTGCCCGTGTCCCGCTTGGGGCAGTGGGGAGGGAAGGCAGCGCGCGCGGGCTCCGTGTCCTGCTTGGGGCCGGGGGGGCGGGTGGAGGCGCGGCGGCGCGCGAGGGCTCCATCCCCGTGTCCCGCTTGGGGCGGTGTGGGGGGGTATGAAGGCGTGGCGGCGCGCGAGGGCTCCATCCCCATGTCCCTCTTGGGGCGGGGGGGGTGGAGGCGCGGCGGCGCACGAGGGCTCCATCCCCATGTCCTGCCTGGGGTGGGGGCGGGTGGAGGCGCGGCGGCGCGCAAGGGCTCCATCCCCGTGTCCCGCTTGGGGCGGGGACTGGTGGAGGCGCGGCGGCGCGCGAGGGCTCCATCCCCGTGTCCCGCTTGGGGCGGGGGGGGGTGGAGGCGTGGCGGCGCGCGAGGGCTCCATCCCCGTGTCCCGCTTGGGGCTGGGGGAGGTGGAGGCGCAGCGGCGCGCGAGGGCTCCATCCCTGTGTCCCGCTTGGGGCGGGGGGGTGGTGGAGGCGCGGCGGTGCGCGAGGGCTCCATCCCCGTGTCCCTCTTGGGGTGTGGGGGGGGTGGAGGCACGGCGGCGCGCGAGGGCTCCATCCCCGTGTCCCGCTTGGGGTGGGGGCGGGTGGAGGCGCGGCGGGGCGCGAGGGCTCCATCCCCGTGTCCCTCTTGGGGGAGGGGGTGGAGGCGCGGCGGCGCGCAAGGGCTCCATCCCCGTGTCCCGCTTGGGGCGGGGGGGGTGGAGGCGCGGCGGCGCGCGACGGCTCCATCCATGTGTCCCGCTTGGGGCGGGGGCAGGTTGGGGGGGCAGCGGCGTGCGAGGGCTCCATCCCCGTGTCCCGCTTGGGGCGGGGAGAGGTGGAGGCGCGGCGGCGCGCGAGGTCTCCATCCCTGTGTCCCGCTTGGGGCGGGGGCGGGTGGAGGCGCGGCGGCGCGCGAGGGCTCCATCCCCGTGTCCCTTTTGGGGCAGGGGCGGGTGGAGGCGCGCGAGGGCTCCATCCCCGTGTCCCGCTTGGGGCGGGGGGGGAGCGGCAGGGCGCGAGGGCTCCATGCCTGTGTCCTGCTTGGGGCCGGGGGGGTGGGGCCGGCAGCGCGCCAGGGCTCTGTGCCCGTGTCCTGCTTGGGGCAGGGGGGGCGGTGGCGCACGAGGGGGCAAAAATATCCTTGCGCCGGCGCCGGCATTGGGTCGGGGGGGGCGCCTGAAAGCCCCGGCACCGCAGCTCTGATTGGGCTGGACTCAGCCGCCCGCATTGCTGGCTCCTGTCGGGGGGCAGGCACGCCACCGCGGGCCGTATGTTGTGCAGGCCTGCTATATGGCATGAACCTGTTAGTCCCTTGTAGATTAGTCCACACTGCATCTACTTCTGCTGTCAAACCTTCTCGTGGCTCCATAGCATGAGAGGGCTAATGCACAGATTCCATCTCTTCCTACAAGGTCACAAAGAATGTATCAGAGATCGGAGGCTAATCAGTAGAAAGGGAAAAGGTCAATAATGCCGTGGCTGATGTAATGAACCAGCTGTCTTGCAACTCATCCTGTTACGGAAGGAAGACAGAGACGTGAGAGAAATGAGGTTGCAAGGTGCCCCAGACATATATATGGGGCACTGCCAGTTGTGAGAATATGGGACTGAGCAACGCTTTGCAATCTCAGTTCAACAAGTCAACAAAACTTACATCAGCAAAGAAGGCAACTGAGGTGAGCGTGTGCTTCTTCCTTCCCCACTTGGGCCTTGGGCCTGAAATCCTTCCCTCTCTCATGTGGGGCTCTGGAACATAAATACCCATGAGTAACAGGGACAGCAAGCTCTACAGAGCAAATCCGTACGGCAGATGGTAGAAAGAATAGCTTATACTATCTATCTGTCTATCTATCATTACATGTTAATTCACTTACAGCATCTAGGCCTCCCCATTGTAGCTGAATGGCTCACAGTCAGAAGCTGGGAAGTATCTGTTGAGGGGCTGGATTGTAGGATGAGAGTCCATGCATAGGCTCAGGCCAATGTCTTCCTATGTCACTGTCCAAAGTCTGGCACTAACATTCATATTCAGGCATCTCAACGAGTGGATTGATTTTCAGAGGAGCTGAACAGCCACGGCTTCGGCAGATTCGAGTTCTTGGTATTCAGCATTTGAGAAAGGTCAGGCCATTTATTTAGGTGCCTGAGTGTGGCATTGCAGCCTCTGCCATGGGTCGTTTACAATGAAGACGGAATCAACATCATCTCGGCACGACAACCAAGTTCAGGATCTAATCGAGCTGTATCCTCTCTGTACTGCTGTACGGTTGCGAAACATTGGGACTGCGCCACTCAGAGTGGGCAAAGCTGGAGGCTTTCCACATAAAATGCCAACGTTGTATATTGGGCATAGAGTGGAACGACTTCATTTGTAAAGCAGATGTTTATGGTCGCTCCCGTCTACAGACTACTGGGGCCATTGTTCGCAGATGGCGTCTTATGCTTTTCAGACATGTCGCGAGTATGCCACAAGACGTTCCGGCGAACGCCGTTCTTTGAGTGGCTCGTAACATCTGAGAGACAATTCCACCAATCAAGGGGTGTAGGCAGCCCAAAGGTAGGCCCCCATTACATGGGTGCCTCAAGTCTATTCCGACGTTGGGCTCTCAGCCCGTCAAGCACAGGAACGGATCAATGGTGAACAATTGCTACGGCCAACCATTCGGATAATCGTTGAAGAAGAAGTATGGATTTAGGTACCTAACTTTTGACATCCATGTTTGAAAGTGCTGGCCCAAGTGTAAAGAAAAGTGAGATTATATAATGTCAATGGATGGAGAGATGAAGGGTTTTATTTCACTGTCCAAGGGGAACTAGAGGCCTGGATCATACGAACAGCCATATTGGATCAGACCAGTGGTCCATCTAGCCCAACATTCCATCTTCTGACAGTGGCCAGTGCCAGATGCTTCAGAAGGAATGAACAGAACAGGGCAATTTATCAAGTGATCCATCCCCATCATCCAGATTCCATCTCTTCCTACAAGGTCACAAAGACTGTATCAGAGATGGGAGGCTAATCAGAAGAAAGGGAAAAGGTCATTAATGCCGTGGCTGATGTAATGAACCAGCTATCTTGCAACTCGTCCCATTATGGAAGGAAGACAGAGACGTGAGAGCAAATGCCCTTGGTTTTACACTAACAGTCTTGTCACCTTTTTGTTTAGCTGGAGCCAGTAGCCGTCATTCTGCTGAGTACTGGGGTCACTTAAACTCATCCCCAGCTGCCTACATCTCATGGGGAACAATGCAGGTAATTAACACAGGATCATGCAGGCACTGGCTTCGGGGCTGGAGTGGTGGCTCAGCTGACCTCCTCCAGTCACCAACTTCTCTGTGGGAACTCAGGGCCCTCCTGAGTCCCATCGGTGGCTTTGGGAAGGGTCCGGGCCACCCAAGAGATCTCTGTCAGGAGCATTTTCCCTCTCCTCCTGGCCAGTCAAGCAGCAGAGCAGGTTCCTGAATCTAGCTCCTAGGGTCTGACGTGACTGGTTTCTGCCACCATCCCGAACTTGCTGAATGGCCCGTGAGACACTGACACGGACAGAGGAATCCGGATCTTGCTGCAGGCCACTGAGAGCTGAGACAGAGAGAGGAAGCTCAGGTCAAAACACATATCGTATTAGCATGCCCTAGCACCTGCACCATGGGCCTCTGTATCTTCCACAGGGGCGGCTCTATGTTTTTTGCCACCCCAAGCACGGCAGTCAGGCGGCCTTTGGTGGCATGCCTGCGGGCGGTCCGCTGGTCACGCGGATTCAGTGGCATTTCTGTGGGTGATCTGCCGGTCCCGCGCCTTCAGCGTACCTGCCGCCGAATTGCCGCCGAAGCTGCGGGACCGGCGGTCCTCCCGCAGGCATGCCGCCGAAGGCTGCCTGACTGCAGCCCTCACGGCGACTGGCACGCCGCCCCCCGTGGCTTGCCGTCCCAGATACGCACTTGCTGCGCTGGTGCCTGGAGCCGCCCCTGATCCTCCACAGCAACTAACTCCTCCCAGATGCTCTGGACCCACCAGGGCTATCAGTGTCATCGCCATCTGATAACCCCTTAAGTCCTCAGTGACATCTGCCCTTGGCAGCACCATCTTCCACTGCATTCTGGGGCATCCACCTCCTTAGCACCATCTCCCTGACACATGCCAGGGCCTCTCACCCTGCCTGGCATTTACTTTCTCCTTGTAAAACCTTCTGGCACCTGGAGATGGAAGTGACGCCTGACATCAGAGAAAACAAAGCTGGGACTGATGTCCAGGCTCTCTCAACAGCTACCTCTGGCCACGTCTAAATTGAACTCAATGCAGCAGCGTGGCGGGGGAGTTGCACTTTTTCCTAGACTGGTTCACAAGTGGGAGGGATAGCTCAGTGGTTCGAGCATTGGCCTGCTAAACCCAGGGTTGTGAGTTCAATCCTTGAGGGGGCCATTTAGGGAACTGGGGTTTAAAAAACAAACAAACACTCTCTGGGGATTGGTCCTGCTTTGAGCAGGGGGTTGGATTAGATGATCTCCTGAGTTCCTTCCAACCCTGATATCCTACAAGGAGCATGAGCTCTCCTTCCACATGCAAACACAGCCATGTGGCAACTACTTACACTGAAGTATCAGCTCCTTCTCTTGCCTGACCATGGCGGGCTCTGAGCTTTGAACAGTGCAACCTGGAACATACAATGGAAATGAATCTTGCAGGAGTTTTCACCTCCCCTGGGGCTACCTTTTAAAAAATGTCAGTCTTTCCAACAAGCAAAACAGCTTTCAAGTAGTCCCTGGGATAATCAGACAAGTCCACAAGCTCCAAGACAAAGAGGCTCATGTCTTGGAAGATACAGAGAGCCTGATTGCCAATGGCTATGGTATTGCTGCAGTCCCACAGGGATTCCAGTGGGTGGAGCTGGAGGGTAGGGCTGTAATTTGCTCCAGGCCTTTTGATATAATCCCCAGCCCAACTGCCTCAAGGGCAGGAAATCTAGACACTAGGATCCCAGGGGGTTAATTCTTGCTGCTAGTGCCCTCCAAGCAGAACACGGGACAACCTCTCAGATAGAAGTTGCTTAAGAAAAGTAGTGGTTACCGATAAAGATGGCTGCTGCCCGTCGTATTGGAACCTGGGGGCTTTGGAGGTGATCCAGACATTGGAGCAAGATGTCAGCTACGTTCTTGAGCTTCAGCACCTAGGAATAGAAACCAAAGAAGCTTCTTGTTGCTGGGGCCGCAGGGTGAGGAGAAGAGAGATTTCATCTGCTTGGCTTGGAGGGGTGGGAAGAATGCAGCTCCTATCTCCGTGTATCCTGGGGGCGACCATCTACATGCCAGGCAGTCATTAAATGACCATTTCAAAGTGTCACCAGACACATTGCTGGTGTCTGAGCTGCTGGCACTGCAGGGCTGGAGCCTGGCACTAGAGAACACTGAAGCCCGGTTGTATGGGCTTCATCTGGGGAGGACATTAGAGAGGGTGCAGAGCATAGGAAATACGGTGCAGAAGTGGCCAATGGGCTGGGGTAAGGTGAAAAATGGGGACATCCAGTTTCCTGCAGGATTCGGAAGGCATTTTTGCCATCAACTGATTCTTTATGTTCTGAGCTTTCACCTCCGTACTGAACTCCTGGCCAGGTCTGGCTGTTCAGATCTGACAGGCACTGGGAGGAGTGGGGGAGCTGGGTCCTTCTAAGAGGAAGCCAGAGTGCAGTATGCTAGTACTAGACATGCAATCAGAGCAGTGAGTGAGGGAACACGTTTCTGGTCCCACGTCTAGAAGCAGCACTCACGAGAAGCCGATTGTTCACTTACAGAGTGCTGGCAGATCTTGTCCACCACCTGGGGATGGGTGTGCCAAGCCTTCTTGCTGTTAATCTGCTTAGGACAAGACCATCCCAGGAGCTGAAAACACCCAGCCAAGGCTTTCTGACACCTCTGCAACACAAGATGGGACAAGGAGAGTTTGCATCATGAGAAGAGCTGGAATCTGTGGTCACTCTGTAGTGAAAAGCCAGCTGAAATGATCAATGAGGGAAAGGAATGTGGGGGTCACATGGTATCCTGCTGACCCTTGGTGTCTCTTTGTTCCTATTAGTGGAGGCTCCTGGAGTTTGATCTTCATGGTGGCTGCAGTTCAGTAACTTAGGAAGTGGCTGCTGGGAGCCATAAAACATAGATTCATAGATTCATAGATTCTAGGACTGGAACGGACCTCGAGAGGTCATCGAGTCCAGTCCCCTGCCCGCATGGCAGGACCAAATACTGTCTAGACCATCCCTGATAGACATATATCTAACCTACTCTTAAATATCTCCAGAGATGGAGATTCCACAACCTCCCTAGGCAATTTATTCCAGTGTTTAACCACCCTGACAGTTAGGAACTTTTTCCTAATGTCCAACCTAGACCTCCCTTGCTGCAGTTTAAACCCATTGCTTCTGGTTCTATCCTTAGAGGCTAAGGTGAACAAGTTTTCTCCCTCCTCCTTATGACACCCTTTTAAATACCTGAAAACTGCTATCATGTCCCCTCTCAGTCTTCTCTTTTCCAAACTAAACAAACCCAATTCTTTCAGCCTTCCTTCATAGGTCATGTTCTCAAGACCTTTAATCATTCTTGTTGCTCTTCTCTGGACCCTTTCCAATTTCTCTATATCTTTTTTAAAATGCGGTGCCCAGAACTGGACACAATACTCCAGCTGAGGCCTAACCAGAGCAGAGTAGAGCGGCAGAATGACTTCTCGTGTCTTGCTCACAACACACCTGTTAATACATCCCAGAATCATGTTTGCTTTTTTTGCAACAGCATCACACTGTTGACTAGTATTTAGCTTGTGGTCCACTATAACCCCTAGATCCCTTTCTGCCGTACTCCTTCCTAGACAGTCTCTTCCCATTCTGTATGTGTGAAACTGATTTTTCCTTCCTAAGTGGAGCACTTTGCATTTGTCTTTGTTAAACTTCATCCTGTTTAACTCAGACCATTTCTCCAATTTGTCCAGATCATTTTGAATTATGACCCTGTCCTCCAAAGCAGTTGCAATCCCTCCCAGTTTGGTACATCCGCAAACTTAATAAGCATACTTTCTATGCCAACATCTAAGTCGTTGATGAAGATATTGAACAGCGCCGGTCCCAAAACATACCCCTGCGGTACCCCACTCGTTATGCCTTTCCAGCAGGATTGGGAACCATTAATAACAACTCTGAGTACGGTTATCCAGCCAGTTATGCACCCACCTTATAGTAGCCCCATCTAAATTGTATTTGCCTAGTTTATCGATAAGAATATCATGCGAGACCATATCAAATGCCTTACTAAAGTCTAGGTATACCACATCCACAGCTTCACCCTTATCCACAAGGCTCGTTATCCTATCAAAGAAAGCTATCAGATTGGTTTGACATGATTTGTTCTTCACAAATCCATGCTGGCTGTTCCCTATCACCTTACCACCTTCCAAGTGTTTGGAGATGATTTCCTTAATTACTTGCTCCATTATCTTCCCTGGCACAGAAGTTAAACTAACTGGTCTGTAGTTTCCTGGGTTGTTTTTATTTCCCTTTTTATAGATGGGCACTATATTTGCCCTTTTCCAGTCTTCTGGAATCTCTCCCGTCTCCCATGATTTTCCAAAGATAATAGCTAGAGGCTCAGATACCTCCTCTATTAGCTCCTTGAATATTCTAGGATGCATTTCATCAGGCCCTGGTGACTTGCAGGCATCTAACTTTTCTAAGTGATTTTTAACTTATTCTTTTTTTATTTTATCTGCTAAACCTACCCCCTTCCCATTAGCATTCACTATGTTAGGCATTCCTTCAGACTTCTCGGTGAAGACCGAAACAAAGAAGTCATTAAGCATCTCTGCCATTTCCAAGTTTCCTGTTACTGTTTCTCCCTCTTCACTAAGCAGTGGGCCTACCCTGTCTTTGGTCTTCCTCTTGCTTCTAATGTATTGATAAAAAGTCTTCTTGTTTCCCTTTATTCCCGTAGCTAGTTTGAGCTCATTTTGTGCCTTTGCCTTTCTAATCTTGCCCCTGCATTCCTGTGTTGTTTGCCTATATTCATCCTTTGTAATCTGTCCTAGTTTCCATTTTTTATATGACTCCTTTTTATTTTTTAGATCATGCAAGATCTCGTGATTAAGCCAAGGTGGTCTTTTGCCACATTTTCTATCTTTCCTAACCAGCGGAATAGCTTGCTTTTGGGCCCTTACTAGTGTCCCTTTGAAAAACTGCCAACTCTCCTCAGTTGTTTTTCCCCTCAGTCTTGATTCCCATGGGATCTTACCTATCAGCTCTCTGAGCTTCCCAAAATCTGCCTTCCTGAAATCCATTGTCTCTATTTTGCTGTTCTCCCTTCTACCCTTCCTTAGAATTGCAAACTCTATGATTTCATGATCACTTTCACCCAGGCTGCCTTCTACTTTCAAATTCTCAACGAGTTCCTCCCTATTTGTTAAAATCAAGTCTAGAACAGCTTCCCCCCTAGTAGCTTTTTCAACCTTCTGAAATAAAACATCTCCACTTGTGTGTCCATTGAAGGCCAGGGAACTGCTTGGGTAAGAGGGAGGGCTGAGATTTTTCACTTTTGGGAGGCGGCTCTGGAGACAGACCTAGCAGGAGAGCTGGAGCAGTCAGGGCCTGCTGCACCAGGGAGCACATGGCAGCGGGACTCACCTTGCCCACGTCAGGGTCCTCGTCCTGTAAGTGAAGGAGCAGTGGGACCAGGCTGCGGGTCACTTCCTCCTGCAGCAGGGGCTTCTGCCTCCTCGTCACTGTGTTAAGCAACTTCGTAAAGAGCATGATGGCAGCAGAGCGCACCTGGGGTCTCACCTGTGATGGACACACAACCATGAGGGGATCTCACCGAGGGAGCTTCACACTCTCCTTACAGGGTGAGCTCGGCACAATGCAAACCACAGATAGGGGCCAGTCTGACTAATAAGTCCATGGTCTGCCCACCAAGAGGGCACCCATTTGCAGAAAGGTTTGGGTGGAGGGGCAGACAACACAGGTTAGGACAGTGGTTCCTAAATTTCCCTGGAGGCCTCCTGTAAGTGCTGACTCCATCCACAGTGAAGGGCTCTTTGGAGGGTTTCTTTAATGGGTTCAACACTTTCATAGTTTCATAGCATTTAAGGGCCATTCATTCATCTAGACTCCAAAGCACAGGACATTACATTTCACCCCATGACCACTACATTGAGCATGTTAACTTGAGTTAGATTAAAGCATATCAGTCCTCAGGAGACCAAACGGTTGCATGCCACACACAGAGAACACGAGAGACCAAGGTGTCACCAGTGCCTGAGGCCCAGGCAATGGCTCGGAACTGATCAGGTCAGATATGCCACCACTACGACTCCAGAGTCACAACACTGCCTGGCTGGGGATGGGCAGGTCAAGAGCCCCTGACTTACAGCATCGAGTAAGGGGATTAGCTTCCTGGCCACGCTGGTGCGCTCACTCCCATCCAGGCTCTGCAGAAGGTTCTGAACAGCTGAGATGGCCTCCAGAATATTCCCATCATCCATCTCATCCGAGCTCCAAAGGATGGCAGGCAGCAGGGCCTTGACTTGTTCCACCTACACACACACACACATGCGGGGGCTCATCAGATCTCCCAGCACTCCAGTGAGTACAAGCCACAGTGCCAGGGCTGTGTTTATTCTACCCCGTGGCACCAAGTCAGAGAGAAGCTCCGTCTCCACAGTCGGAGGCGTGGTGCTTTAGAATCGATGGGGATGCCTGACGAGGCAATCAGTGAATCCTAACCGTGTCCTGGGTCGTTCTGGTGTAGGGTGGGCAAAGCTGTGGTTTGCTTCGGGGCTTTTCTCTCTTTTCTACGTGCTATTCATTATTATTATAGCAGATGCTGGTAGCAATCTCCATAGTTAAGGCTGGTACACAGTTTCCATTCTAGTTGCTCCTTTTGATACGCTCCTAAAAACATTCCCTTTTTGGATGGAAATGTTCCATGCTGTCTCCCCAGTCAATTGTGATTTTTTCCTGGGGAGATTGCGTCTCTGAGCTGTAGGACAGTTTTTCCACTTACCAACAAACAAACGAAACCTTCTAGCCACCTTCTTTTCCCATGCAGACAATCCCCCAAATGGTGAAACTTGGGGAAAAAATCAAACCTGGCCCATGGGGAGTCCTAGGTGAGAGCTGAACCCTCTGCAAAATTTGAGAAACTTGGACCTGATAGTGCAAGGCATTGAAATATCATTTGGGGGCAGGGTCACAAACACTCTTTAAGAGAGTGCTCTGCCTCTCTCAGGGCCGGAGACTTTGGGGCCAGCCAGCCCCATGCATTAATCAGATGCAGCGGAGGAGGAGAGAACTATTTTGGGCTGTCAGGAAGGAAGGGGAAGCAGGAGCAGGGGGTAGTGGCTCCTAGAGTACCCTGGGAGGGAAGGCAGGGGGAATCTGATGGGGGAAAAGGGTCTCCAGGGAGGAAGTCTTGGGAAGCAGTCCTCCCCCAAGAGAACAAAGAACTCCGCAGAGCCTGGGGGCAAAGAGCTTGCAGAAGGGGTGCCCAGGAAGGGGGCCAAAGTTAAGTTTTCTTATGTTTACTAAGGACAGGGTGGAACCTTTGTTGAGTGAGCTCAGAAGAGGAGATGTGGTAATGGCAGAAGATCCTGTTTCTGATTTTTAGTCTGTTGGACATTGTCAGGTTTGATTCTGAGGGTTTTATCTTTGGCCTTCAAAGGCTTGTTTGTCTTAATAAATGAGCCTGAATAAGGGTGTTATTGAACGAGGTATTTGTGAAGTCAAGCCGAGGAGGGGAAAACTGAGGCAGTGCTGCAATGTTGGGTCTTGCCACTGGAGGGGGCTATGAGACAGGGCCTTGTGTGCTCGCTAAGGTCTTTAGCCCAATCAAGGTCTTCCTTTGTGACAGCACCAGGATTGGTCTCTACAAGAAGGAACAGGAATGCTGCTGGGGTAATTTGCATGGGGGAGAATTAGGGTTACCATATCTGAACTTTCATTGAGAGGACACTCCATTGGGGGGGGGTAGCCCTGCCCCCTAGTCTCTCCCTCCCACATCCCGCCCCCTGACAGACCCCCAGAACCCCCAACCCATCTAATGCCCCCTGCTCCCTGTCCCTGACTGTCCTAACCCCTCTCCACACCCCTGCCCCCCTGACAGCCCCCCCCGAATTCCCGACCCATCCAACCCCCCCCCCGCTCCCTGTCCCCTGACTGCCTCCCTTCTCCAACTCCCCGGCCCCCTTACCGTGCCACTCGGCTTAGAGCAGGTGTCTGGCTCCACGCCCCAAGGAGCGCCCCGCCCGAGTGCTGCCGAGCGGTGTGCTGAGGCTGTGGGGGGTGGGGGGGGAAGTGGGGGAGGGGCTCTGGCCGTCGCTGCCAGCCCCGCCCCCGCGTTCCCTCACAGGCGCACAGCCCCGCCCCCCCAGTGCTGCCGGGCGGCGTGCTAAGGCTGCAGGGGATGCGGGGAGCTGGGAAGGGGCTTTGGCTGCCGAGGCCCCGATGCGAGCGGTGCTCGGCCGCCCTGTCAGCCGCTTTTCGGTCGATAAATAGCCGACTGGGGGGAAATCCTGGACATTTTTAGATTTTTAGAAATCCCCCCCGGACGGCTATTTAAAGAGTGAAAAGCCGGACATGTCCGGGGAAACCCGGACGTGTGATAGCCCTAGGAGAATGATAACGTCCACCTGAAATCCAAGCAGTAAAATCCCATCTAAAATACTCTGAGGAAAGATCTGCATTGAGGGGCCGTTGTGATCCCCGTTCCTGCTGGGGAAATGGAGGCACCGAGAGGGTCAGCAAGTCAGCAGCAGAGGTGGGCTCAGAACACTGTGCCTCACTGCCTGCCCAGAACTCAGTCCACTGGGTCACAGCCACCCCGTTCGTTTTCCAGTTAACCAAGCCTGGGCTCTCACCTTCCCTGGTTGGGTTGCCAGGATGCCGAGTCCTCTTAGACCAAGTGAACGGAAAACTGGGCTGGGGTGTTTTGTCCACTCCTCGAGACGGTCCAAAGTGTCTGGATGTGGGAGCTTCTTGGCCTCTTTGCAACGCAGAAGCTGAAAACAACACAGAGCGAATCAGCAACAGGTGCTTACCGGAGAACTTTGTGTGTCAGTTCTGTGGAGAGGCATCATAACCTCCATGTTGTACCATTGCTATACATCAGCCCCACTTTGTGTGTGACACCCAGTCCTCCCCCTGACTTCCTGGGGCTTTGACTGGCCGTTAGCACTAGACTCAGCCATAGGCGTTAGCAGAGCTGCTCTACCCTCCAGGAGAACATGTAGGGCAACAAACTGTTCAGTGACCATTTGTATGGCGGACTCTTGTGCATCTGGGGGTTTGCCAAGAGCAGCCGAACCCCTCCTGGTGACCCTGTGAAGCAGAACAAGCCGCTCTGAGATAACGCGAAAGCTGGGACTGAGAAATCAAACCCCTGAGTTGAAATCCTGACCCCACTGAAGTCAGTGGAAGTTTTGCCATTGATCGCAATGGGCCCAGGATTGGACTCCTGGTGAGGAGAGAATTAAACCCCATCCCTTAATGAGTTAGATGAGGAGACAATCCCTGAAAACTGTCAATAGGAACTAGCCAGACAGAAACCGTGGAAATGGGGAGGACAACCTAGCGATGGACTATAGAGCCACCTCATTCCTGGTGATGTGCCTCTAACTAACCCATCCAATAGAGAAGGTTAAAGATTGCTCACCACATTCAGAGCTAATGATCCTGCATCTGGGGGAGCTTTTACCATGATCCTCTCTCCTCCATACCCACTCTCAATGCCCCTCTTTGCTTTTCCTTAGTGACTTCGCAGGGAGGAACCTTTCATGGACCTGCAGAAAGGCTGATGCCGACAGGAGACCCAGCTGCCCTTCGGGAGAGTCCAGGCTGATGCTGTTCTACAGAACCTTAGTTTCTTGGATATTCCCATCAGGCTCCTGATTACAACTTTGGAGCAACCAATGATCCCCTAAAGGATCCATCTCAGATTTTACACTGAGCGTGCTGGGACAGGACTGGTGGAGCCTAGTCAGTGCTGCATGGACACCTGGCAATGTGGACATGACCAATAAAGCTCATCGTTTATGTAGCGCAATAATGAGTCTCAAAGGCTTGATTTAAGGAGTTGCTCACTCATCTAGGACACAAGACCCAATTGCTCTCATCAGCTAATGAAACTTACTTCTACAAAGAAGGCCATCCTGGTCAGCCTGTGTTTCTTATCACCTCTGTCGAGGAGCGGGATCACTAGGTCCAGCAGCATCCTTGTGGTCTCAGGGCAAGCATAGTGCACCACGGCTCTGTGACACAAAGCAGAAATACCTTTGTTAGTAAGGGAAGAAGCACATTCTGCAACAAGGGGGTGAGGGGTCAGCTTGGGGCCACATGGCAGCCCAGAAGTGAGGACTGTTTCATTCTGGAATTGCCCCCACTAGCAGGACTGACTGCATGGAAAACGCTTGTGTATTACCTGGCCAGCAGGCTCACCCCACGGAGGTGATCTTGGGGGCTTTGTAAGAGGATCCAGCCTTGCTCCTTCTCCATAACAGTCAGCTCGGAACGGCAGCCAACACAGAGAAGCAGCATCTGTATAGCCTCCACTGCAGAGCTAGATTCAAACAACACACCAGCGTGACTGAGTGCCAGGAGCCCCCTCATGGTAGGTCTGTCAGGGAGTGACGGATTCACTTGTGTGTGGAAAGACACACCAATGGTTTAAATAGAGCTTAGGAAGGCACAGGTTCGTGACTGGGGTTCCTAGGAACTATAGGTTCGACGGGGACAGGTGAGCAAAGCCCACAGGTAAGTGGGGAACATGGAGACCGGGGAGATGGGTCGGAAACAAGAGGGAGTGTGGGCTATACTGGCAGAGAGAAAGGAGAGTCAGGACAAAACTGGGAGGAAAGATCAAACCAGTATCTTAGATGCCTATATACAAATGCGAGAAGTATGGGGAATAAGCAGG
Organism: Chrysemys picta bellii; assembly: GCF_011386835.1. Lineage (NCBI taxonomy): Eukaryota > Metazoa > Chordata > Testudines > Emydidae > Chrysemys > Chrysemys picta. Next base: position 359,090,339 of record NC_088791.1, on the reverse strand, counting down.
AAGAACTGGAAGTGCTAATAAATAAATAAATACAACTATGACATTGTTGGCATCACTGAAACTTGGTGGGATAATACACATGATTGGAATGTTGGTGTGGATGGGTACAGCTTGCTCAGGAAGGATAGACAGGGGAAAAAGGGAGGAGGTGTTGCCTTATATATTAAAAATGTACACACTTGGACTGAGGTAGAGATGGACATAGGAGACGGAAGTGTTGAGAGTCTCTGGGTTAGGCTTAAAGGGGCAAAAAACAAGGGAGATGTCATGCTAGGAGTCTACTACAGGCCACCTAACCAGGTGGAAGAGGTGGATGAGGCTTTTTTCAAGCAACTAACAAAATCATCCAAAGCCCAAGATTTGGTGGTGATGGGGGACTTCAACTATCCGGATATATGTTGGGAAAATAACACAGCGGGGCACAGACTATCCAACAAATTCTTGGACTGCATTGGAGACAACTTTTTATTTCAGAAGGTTGAAAAAGCTACTAGGGGGGAAGCTGTTCTAGACTTGATTTTAACAAATAGGGAGGAACTCGTTGAGAATGTGAAAGTAGAAGGCAGCCTAGTTGAAAGTGATCATGAAATCATAGAGTTTGCAATTCTAACGAAGGGTAGAAGGGAGAACAGCAAAATAGAGACAATGGATTTCAGGAAGGCAGATTTTGGGAAGCTCAGAGAGCTGATAGGTAAGGTCCCATGGGACTCAAGACTGAGGGGAAAAACAACTGAGGAGAGTTGGCAGTTTTTCAAAGGGACACTATTAAGGGCCCAAAAGCAAGCTATTCCGCTGGTTAGGAAAGATAGAAAATGTGGCAAAAGACCACCTTGGCTTAACCACGAGATCTTGCATGATCTAAAAAATAAAAAGGAGTCATATAAAAAATGGAAACTAGGACAGATTACAAAGGATGAATATAGGCAAACAACACAGGAATGCAGGGGCAAGATTAGAAAGGCAAAGGCACAAAATGAGCTCAAACTAGCTACGGGAATAAAAGGAAACAAGAAGACTTTTTATCAATACATTAGAAGCAAGAGGAAGACCAAAGACAGGGTAAGCCCACTGCTTAGTGAAGAGGGAGAAACAGTAACAGGAAACTTGGAAATGGCAGAGATGCTTAATGACTTCTTTGTTTCGGTCTTCACCGAGAAGTCTGAAGGAATGCCTAACATAGTGAATGCTAATGGGAAGGGGGTAGGTTTAGCGGATAAAATAAAAAACGAACAAGTTAAAAATCACTTAGAAAAGTTAGATGCCTGCAAGTCACCCGGGCCTGATGAAATGCATCCTAGAATACTCAAGGAGCTAATAGAGGAGGTATCTGAGCCTCTAGCTATTATCTTTGGAAAGTCATGGGAGACGGGAGAGATTCCAGAAGACTGGAAAAGGGCAAATATAGTGCCCATCTATAAAAAGGGAAATAAAAACAACCCAGGTAACTACAGACCAGTTAGTTTAACTTCTGTGCCAGGGAAGATAATGGAGCAAGTAATTAAGGAAATCATCTGCAAACACTTGGAAGGTGGTAAGGTGATAGGGAACAGCCAGCATGGATTTGTGAAGAACAAATCATGTCAAACCAATCTGATAGCTTTCTTTGATAGGATAACGAGCCTTGTGGATAAGGGTGAAGCGGTGGATGTGGTATACCTAGACTTTAGTAAGGCATTTGATACGGTCTCGCATGATATTCTTATCGATAAACTAGGCAAATACAAATTAGATGGGGCTACTATAAGGTGGGTGCATAACTGGCTGGATAACCGTAGTCAGAGAGTTGTTATTAATGGTTCCCAATCCTGCTGGAAAGGCGTAACGAGTGGGGTTCCGCAGGGGTCTGTTTTGGGACCGGCTCTGTTCAATATCTTCATCAATGACTTAGATATTGGCATAGAAAGTACGCTTATTAAGTTTGCGGATGATACCAAACTGGGAGGGATTGCAACTACTTTGGAGGACAGGGTCATAATTCAAAATGATCTGGACAAATTGGAGAAATGGTCTGAGTTAAACAGGATGAAGTTTAACAAAGACAAATGCAAAGTGCTCCACTTAGGAAGGAAAAATCAATTTCACACATACAGAATGGGAAAAGACTGTCTAGGAAGGAGTACGGCAGAAAGGGATCTAGGGGTTATAGTGGACCACAAGCTAAATATGAGTCAACAGTGTGATGCTGTTGCAAAAAAAGCAAACATGATTCTGGGATGCATTAGCAGGTGTGTTGTGAGCAAGACACGAGAAGTCATTCTTCCGCTCTACTCTGCTCTGGTTAGGCCTCAGCTGGAGTATTGTGTCCAGTTCTGGGCGCCGCATTTTAAAAAAGATGTGGAGAAATTGGAAAGGGTCCAAAGAAGAGCAACAAGAATGATTAAAGGTCTTGAGAACATGACCTATGAAGGAAGGCTGAAAGAACTGGGTTTGTTTAGTTTGGAGAAGAGAAGACTGAGAGGGGACATGATAGCAGTTTTCAGGTATCTAAAAGGGTGTCATGAGGAGGAGGGAGAGAACTTGTTCACCTTAGCCTCTAAGGATAGAACCAGAAACAATGGGTTTAAACTGCAGCAAGGGAGGTCTAGGTTGGACATTAGGAAAAAGTTCCTAACTGTCAGGGTGGTTAAACACTGGAACAAATTGCCTAGGGAGGTTGTGGAATCTCCGTCTTTGGAGATATTTAAGAGTAGGTTAGATAAATGTCTATCAGGGATGGTCTAGACAGTATTTGGTCCTGCCATGCGGGCAGGGGACTGGACTCGATGACCTCTCGAGGTCCCTTCCAGTCCTATAATCTATGATTCTATGATACACATATTTGCACTGGCTTGCTAAAATAGAACTGTTGCAAGGATAGCATGGACAGCGGTGAGAGGGGCTAGCCACCCCGAGTACAACCCCACCCGGACCTCATGAGTACGTACTCCGGCGGCTAGCCCAAGCCACTGCCTGAACTGTCGCAGCCACGCTGCTATTTAACACGCTAGCTTGATGACAGCTAGCGCAGGGATGTCTCCTCAAGCAGGGAATCGCACCCTGCTTGGTCCTGCCTCAGCGTAGGTGGCTGGACTGGATGATTTCTTGAGGAGCCGTCCAGCCCCACAGTTCTGTGATTCTACAAAATGAGAAGTAGCTGGGGTCAGATTAAAGGTTGGTGCCAGAACCTCAGTTGAGAATTGCCTTCCCTTTTAGCATGTAAATGCTCAGCTGTAATGAATCTAGTTCTTTTAAATACGGAAATAAATCCTCGACTCAAATTGTATATTAGCAAAGGTTTGGGGGTTCCTTTTGGAACTTTGTTGTTTTAATAAAGTCAATAAATATACTCAAAACTATGCAAATGATAAGCAGTGTGGTCTAATGGTTTGAGTATGGGACTGGAAACCAGAAATAGATTTCTCATCCTGGCTTTGCCACTCACTCACTGTGTGATGCTGGGCAACTCACGTCCCCGCCCCGTGCCTCAGTTTCCCCATGTATCAAAAAGGGATGATACTGACCCTTCTGTACCTCCCAGGGATGAGGAAGGTTACTTAGTTAATGTTTGTAAAGAGAAAAGAGGCGACAAAACTAATCTGACACAATGACGGCACCAAGAGTGGAATGATAAAGCACCTAAAAATCCAAACAAATATACATGTATCACAATATTTGCCAACCCAAAATTCAGTTATGGTGCTTCTAAAAAAACCCACATTGAACACTGCCCATCGCATACGCGTTCCATTTGAATAATACCTTTGTTGAGTCAGATCCGCAGCTGCTGGAAATCAGAATACTTCATTCAAGTCAATGGAGCTGTCGATTTATAGCAGCTGAAGATCTGGCCCATAAAACCCAACACATTTTAAGCCCGAAGTTTACTTGCTTTAGAAGTTGGGACTCTTAACTAATTTCACAATCATTGGTTTCCTCCAATACTTGAGCTATGAACAAAGATGGAGAAAGAAGTTCACAAAGCTAAGATTACAGGCTTGATGGTCATCAATCAATATCACAATATACTTCTTAGTCTAGTGGGCAACACAAAGTTTAGCTGTATTCAAAATATCACATTGTGCTCCAATATTACTTAAATCCTCTGTCAAAGATTTAAATTTTAATCTACATGCTTGCGCTCAGGGGAGGCTCTAGCTTTTTTGCCGCCCCAAGCACGGCAGGCAGGCTGCCTTCAGTGGTGCGCCTGCGGGAGGTCCGCCGGTCCCGCAGATTTGGCGTACCCGCCGCCGAATTACCGCCGAATCCACGGGACCGGCGGACCTCCCACAGGCGCGCCGCCGAAGGCAGCCTGACTGCCGCCCTCGCAGCGACCGGCAGGGCACCCCCCGCGGCTTGCCGCCCCAGGTACGCGCTTGGAGCGCTGGTGCCTGGAGCCGCCGCTGCTTGTGCTCCACTGGAGACAGCAGGAAAAATTACAGCTCTTCACATTCATTGCAAAATTTCATTGCACTCTCCAAGGCTCTGGATTTTAGTGGGATGTAAGAGGTACATGACTTTTTGCTGACCCTCAGCCCGGGGGAGAATTGCACCCCCAAAAGCATTAAAGAGCATGTATCTGTATCTCCTCATTCCTTCCTAATCCTGGAAAATTTTAAACATTGAAATGGGCAGCGCAAAACCAAAATGATCTGCCATAGTGGGGAAAGGAAATGTTATTCTTCATCCAAGATGGAGAATTAGGGAGAATCAACTTGAAGGCAGATTTTAAGGGCCATGTCTCGAGCCCAATTGCTGCCTCTCATGCCAGCTGTGAGGGTGAGGCCACAGAATGGGGATCAGCTTCCCTAAATCTCCAGGAACTGAAGTGGAAATCCCCTACTGTCCATTCTGCACCTGGAGGAAATAATGCCACAGCAAAGAGCCTCTCCTTTCCACACTCTGATGCAGGGACAGCAGGAGCCATCTTTTTATTGGGCCTATATCTGGGCCTGATCCAAGCCCACTGAAGTTAGTGGGCGACTCCCCTGATTGTGTCCTCTGGGGTCTGTGCGTATGGAGCTCGTCTACAGAGGAATGGAGGCCTGGAACAGAACCCACTTCCTTTCATTCCCCACTTCAGGGACAAGGGCCCTGTGTGAGATCCTAGAACAGGGTCCCAGAGAGGGATCAGCAGAAGAGACTCCCAGAGGGGGCAAGTCTTTCTAGGGATCTCAGTGATCTCCGGAAGTCCCTGCTGGGTTAATGAAATATAACCTTACCATGCAGCCTTATCAACTCTGGAGTTATTCCCTATCTGCCACAATTTTTACAGCTGAACTAAAGAATTGAGTGTAAGAGAGAGGTAGGGCACAAGTAGCCCCTGATCAGACAGCTGGATTCCCTCCTGGATTCTGTTAGGATGGCACTTTTCATGCCAGAGCGAGAGAGACATCAAATGGAACAAAGGCCCAGATTCTCAAAGGTATTTAGGCTCCTAACTCCCATGGATTTCAGTGGGAGTTAAGTGCCTAAATACCTTTGAGGTTCTGGGCCAAAAAAACGAATTTAATTTGGTGACCCTTTTCAAACAGAATTTAAGCAAAGTGGGTCTCTGTTGGTCAGAGGTAGGACAGCCATGGGGAGTAAGAAAACCCACTTACTTTTTTCCCCTCAGTAATAGATTCGATCTTGGATCTGAAATCGACTTTAGCCAGCACAATACCCAGCCTCTCCTTCTGTCCAAGTAAAAGCAACTGACACTGAGGGCCAACTGCCAGTGTTCAAATCACAGCATTGTGAGGTCACCCTGCAGCACTTATGTCATTGTTGCCATGACCACGGGCGGGTAATAAACGAAGGACCAAGGGTTGTTAACCACATATGTGACATAAAGTATTATGGAGGTGCCTGGTGGCGACTCCAGTTAAGGTTATGGTTTTGTCTAAAATGGGGCATAAATTCCTGCTTTTCCCTATGAGCAGGTGGTTAACCAGTATGGATTAACCTTTACTCTGACCTTTACTCAGTCAGGGAGTTAGGCTCCTAACTCCCATGGATTTCAGTGGGAGTTAAGTGCCTAAATACCTTTGAGGTTCTGGGCCAAAAAACCGAATTTAATTTGGTGACCCTTTTCAAACAGAATTTAAGCAAAGTGGGTCTCTGTTGGTCAGAGGTAGGACAGCCATGGGGAGTA